>NW_023270680.1:5177508-5183313 GCF_011800145.1 Mirounga leonina
TACACAGTCAGGCCGTACACAGTCAGGCTGTACACAGTCAGGTTGTACACAGTCGGGCTGTACACAGTCAGGCTGTACACAGGCTGCACACAGGTTGTACACAGTCAGGCTGTATACAGGTTGTACACAGGCTGTACACAGTAAGGTTGTACACAGTCAGGCTGTACACAGTCGGGCCATACACAGGTTGTACACAGTCAGGTTGTACACAGTCAGGCTGTATACAGGTTGTACACAGTCAGGTTGTACACAGTCAGGCTGTACACAGTCAGGCTATACACAGTCAGGTGGTACACAGAGCAATGGCCCTGCCCCACAGCCTTCCTTCTCTCTCAGAGCTCAGTGCTATTTTGCAAAAGGATCCCACATCATAGTTATCATCTAACACTTGTGTCTTGGAGATCCACAACATTGCATTTTTTAAAAAATGGAAGAGTTCATATCTTCTGGACATAGTAATGAATTTTTATCTTTGTTTTCCTATACAGATGTTTTGAGGCTGGGTCTCTAGGTACCTAATTGTGTGCTATGTGAGTGCATTTCTGGTTTGGAATTAGATACCGCTCTATGTAAATCTCATTTCTGTGCTGTAATGATGCCTTTTAATATCTAATCTTCTGCTTTAATATTTCACTCACTAATCGCATTGAGATAATTAGGTGGTAGAAGTAGACAATTACTCTGTGGGCTGAGCACACAGTTTCTCACATTTATATAAATACACATGCTATAAATAAAATACAAACTGACTGCATTCATGGTCCATCTAAACCCAGCGGCTTGAGAAATCATCGGCCTGCGCTGGCTGATCGATTCAATCAGCAACTGGCTGGCTGGACTCATTTTTATTTTTATTTTTTCATGGAACTGACCAGGCAGTTTGGTCAATAGTTGTCAGAACTGGAGTCCAGAACAGGCACAGCTGGATCAGCCCAAAGTTAATGAAGAATCAGAGATGGATCCATGAATGTGGCTCATTCAAGGGAGCTATGGGCAGGAGAAAGCAAGACCACGTCTTCTTTCTGAAGTGGGTGCAGGCAGGTTCTGAGGAGCTGGAGGAGCACAGAGCTCTGGGACCTCAGAGCTGGCAGGCTCCCCACACAGAGGAGGCGCTGGTGCCCGGGTGGCCAGGCCAGGAGTGTGGCTTGCAGCTTCCCAGGTGCTGGGGCGTCCTGCTGAGTCCTCATGCCTTCCTAACAAGTGAGTCTGGTAATGGCACGGATGCCCTCTACAGGGGTCATGTGCGAGCAGGTACTGGGGGTTCCACGCTCACCATGGCCAGGGTCCCTGCCTCCACCTGCTTCCGTTCTCTTAGCCACAGGACTTCGTGACGCATGGCCTGCCCCACCGTTGGAACCTCAGCTCTGCCACCTCCCTGACCCAGCCCCTGCTCTGGGACCGGCTTCCTTACTGGCCAGCAGGCCCTTGTGGTTTCTAACCCCTGGTTCGCGCCATCTCCCCCCGCCTCTTCCAACGGGCTTTTGCACAGCAGGCATGTCCCGCAGTCTCTGGGCGCTGCCGTAATGAAGTCCCACGAACAACAGAAATGCGTTCTCAGTCTGGAGGCTGGATGTCTGCCATCAAGGTGTCGGTGGTGGTGATCCCTCGGAGCCCCGGGGGAGGCGCCTTCCTGCCCCTTCCAGCTTCTGAGGTGGTCAGTCCTCTCGGTGTTCCTTGGCCCGCAGACACATCACTCCATGCAAGCCTCTTCCTGAGGGTCCATGTCTTCATGTGGCGCTGTCCACGAGTCCACCGGAGCAAGGGCCCACCCCCTATTCGCCATCTCATCAGTCATGGCTCCTGAGGTTAACAATTAGATACTTAAGGAATGAATGAATATTTAATACTCACAAACTGGCCAAAAAAAAAAAAAAAAAAAAAAGAAGCCCAGAGCCTTCTCTGCAATGTACCGTGCTTTTTAGGAAGGGTGCACAAATCTTGCACTGAGGAGGCGTGCTGTGTAGACACAGGCCTGGAAGCATAAGCTCAGGAACCCGCAGGAGCTCGGCAGTGGCAGCCACGGGGTCACGGCGGTTCCCTCCTTACATGGGGAGGGCGGGGAGCAGGGAGGGCCACAGCTGAGCAGCGTGTTCCCGTTGGCGTGCCGTTTGTGACAGCCACTAGGGAGCTGGGACTCAGGTGCGGGACCCTAGGCACACAGCTCTGCCTCGTGGGAAGGCAGAGTATCTGCGTGTCCCTGCAGGTGGGGCTCCCGGGCGTGGTCAGCAGTCTGGTTTCAATAGGCCACCGTTCCCCAACGTCTGCCCCCACACACGTCACAAGAAACGTAGGCTCTGTGTTCAGGGAGGCTTGAGGAGGCCAGGTTCCCGCTGCTGAAACTTGCGGGCTCTCAGCCATCAGTGGTGGACGGCACTGGGACTCTACACGCCGGATTCATCCCACGCAGGCCCTGCCACACTTCTCGTTCCACAAAACCCTCCCCCTAGAAGAGCTGTTACGGAAGCTGTGCTCTGGAGATCACACGTGGGAGCTGCCAATACGCCTCCTGACAATCTTTTCCTGCCTCGTCAGGGCGGGGACACAGCTTGGTGACTCCTGGCCAGTCCTACCAGTGTCTGATCTTCGAACTGACGGCTGAGGCCAACCTCAGCGGGACCAGATCTGTGCCCAACAGAACTTTATAATAAGAAGTAGTCGTCAAAAGGGAAAAAATAATTTAAAACTTCGATAATTTATCACAGTTCTTTAAAAGGCAACTGCCAGGGCAGACCGCAACGTGATTTGGGGCCCTGCTACAGTCGCTCCTGTCCCCACCTCCAGTCCCTCAGGCTGTGAGTGTACTTGGAGACGGGTCTTTCACAGGTGATGCAGGTAACACAAGGTCACTGGGGTGGACCCTGGTCCCGCTGGACGATGGCCTCATACAAGTGCTCAGGAAGCAGCACAGTGTTTGTGCTTTTTTGTTCCAAATCAATAGTACCGACATCCCCTAAAAGGCCACGCTCCCAGGTGTGGTCTCGCACACAGGCAGCCCACTGGGGGTGACAGGTCAGGAGCCTGGTCTGTGGACGTGGGCTGTGGCAGCAGAGGCTGTCTTTGCTCTCCTTCTGGATGCACGGCCAGAGGTCTCAGCTCTGGGCAGGCAGTGCGGCCTGGGACCAACCCCCAGCTGTGGAATGGGGGAGCCCGTGTGCCCTGAGCCGGCCCCCACACACCTCTTTCCTGCCGGCGCCTGTGGCCCTTTCCTCCCCAGCTGCTGCCGGGAGGCAGTGACTCCAGGGCCAGATGACAGCCAGGTGCTGTAGGAGAGGCCGCAGGGACGAGGCAGGGAGCGAGGAGCCGGCCTCTATTGTGTGGAGTAAGACCTGAGTTCAAGCCTTGGCCGCCGTTCCCCGGAGGACCTGCCGACAAGGAAGCTCACCTCCGCCTCGGAAGCCTCCCTCCTCTGCGGTTTGCAGGTCAGGGCTCTTGAGGCGCCGGAGCGGATGCACGCTTCAGCTTCTAGGAAGAAACGTAATTTTGGGGTCCAGCGCAATCTGGGGAAACCAGCCCCACCACACAGCCTTGTCAAGTGAAGACTGAGCGAGGCTTGACTCTGATGCGCAGACAACGTCAAAACCACTCCCTGAGCGCTGGCGAAAACCTGTCCCTGCCTTTCCAGCGTCACTGTTCTGGAGGATGAGACGGAATTCTGCAGCCTCACCTGCCTTTGCTGCCGCCGCCGGCTCCCACATGTGGTCAGAGCCCGCTGGACTGGCCCCCAGAGCTGCACCCCTGCTCCTGAGCTCACGATCACCGGCCTGGGCCGCCGAATCCGGCAGTGACGGGGGGTCGCGACAGGACAGGAGCTCAGGGCGCGGGCCGTCCTCCCCAGCAGCGCTGGCCGGGCGCCCCGGGCTGCCTCCCGCCGGGCACGCACCAGCCGAGCCACAGGACTGCAGGCCTCGCGCGTCCACCTCCCCGTTCTCTGCATCCACGCGCCGGAGCAGGGGCTAAGAACGGGGTCAGACGCACTGTGCCTGCCACTGTGCTTCTCTTACTCTTGTCCAAAGACGGTTGTAGTGACGGAAGCGTTACAACCAGAGGGGACTAGTCCTTGGTAGGCACGCTTCCGAGCCAAGGCGCCCGCACCTGCTGAAGCTCCGTGCCTGCGGACCACAGATCGGAGAACAGCAGCTTGAACTGTGTGTGCACACACACCACGCGTGCCACACCATGTGCACAAACACACGCACAACACAGGTGCGCAGCCTATAAGCACACACACAACACACACACACCTACACACACACACCTACACACACAGCACAACACACACCTACACACACACGCACACAACACACTTGTCTACATACACAAATGTACAAACACACAGAGCACGCCTGTAGAGACACACATGTACACGCTCACCCTTACAACGTCCTCGCATCTCTGCGTACCTTTCCCAGTCTTTGAATAGCCCCACAGTCATAAAGGTTCCTCTCTCCCTGCGGCCACACCACCAGGTGGGAGAGTCAGGATTTGCACCAAGTCAGGATCAGCTCCTCACAGCCGAGAAGGTGCAGCCCATGTGCCCAGAGACACTCATTCACAGCCCTGCTCAGAACCCCGTGGGCACAACCAGAGTGTCCTCAGTGGGCGAAAGTACAGAAAAGCTGTGACTTGTATTCACACTGAAACATGACCCTAGAGATAAGAAGAATGAGCTGGACTCACATAAATCAACATGAAAAATCTCAAAAACATAAAGCAGATAGAAACGCTGGAAAAGCCTGCACATTAGCACTCATGCATTTAGACTCTCCCAAAATCTAGTCCTGGGGGCCTACACTCTCTTTCTTTATACTCAGGGCCTGGTCCATGGCAGGAGATGCACTGGAGGACCTGAGAGGGAACAGCAGACCCATGGCTGGAGGCCAGGCCCAGAGGGCACATGCTATAAAGTCTGCAGAAGCAGTCCAAGGGACGCAGGGGCCACTAAAGTGAATAGCACCCAGGAGCCCTTCCGGAGTTAACTGGGGTCTCTGTGATGACCATCAGACATTCAGGAAAGTCAGATGTATGCCCAGTATCTTGTGCTTTGGAAGGCAACAGACACACTCTGCACCTTGCCAACTGCCGTCCAAAATAGCCAAACTAGGCAAGGTTTACTTAGTGATTTACTTACTGATTATACACCAGCGATCTGAGTGTCCCCTGCAAAAACAGTTCCTCTCCGGATGCCACCAGATGAGTGCTCTGGGACTGGATCTCTGACCCATTCATGGCTAAGTGATGGGGGAGTGTGGGACCCAGCCAGCTCTTCTGACCTGTGACTTCTGGAGGACGTCTTGGGTGATGGGGTGTGCAGAGGGATAAGTTTCTTTTCAGGGTTACAGCCCACCTGTTTGTTTCCATGGTGTGATGTTTCCATGATAGAACCACATCTTTGCAGGGCAACACATTGAGGCTCCAGACTCCATGGAGTCCTCAGCTCTAGAAAAGACCCTGCCTTCAGAATAGAGCCACACTGAGAGGAAACCAGTCCCATGAATTTCAGAGCTGCACTTGTCCAATATCTATATTCTCTCTGGTGTGATTTAAGAACTTGCTAAATTTTTTTTAAAAAGAAGAAAATTATGGCACATAGAAAAAGATTTCATTTCAAGATCAAGGACAGCTTCAGATAAAGAACTCTGAGTCATCCAGAAGAACAGCTCACTTATTCACCGATCTAACGACACATCATTCATCCATCATCTACCCACCCATGCATAATCCATCCTTTCAGCCATCCATCCACCATCCACCCATCCATCAATCCATCCACCATCCACCCATTTATCATCCTTCCATCCAAGAGCC
>NW_023270680.1:5183323-5185592 GCF_011800145.1 Mirounga leonina
TTCCTAGGGAGTTAACTGTGAGCTCAGGCCTTCCAAAACCTGTCCACTGTTCTTGCCACCACAGCAGCCATTTTTAGACCAGGCTCCATGTAGGATCAAAATGGGATTCATAAAAGCCTCTGAAATAGAGCTTGCAGACTTTCCCACATCCCCTAATCACCCTATCATACATAATTCAAAATATATAGGTATTCGGTTTTAAAATTAGTGTAAAAAAGTCAAAGCTCTGGTTTTCCCCTTGATGCCAAGATGGTTTTCTATCGAAATAGTTGTTTCTACAAACGTTTCCTGCAACTCCACCTTGCTGGAGCCCCCCCTGTGTTCCTAGTGCCTGCTGCGCCTCCTTGATGTACGGAGGGTCTGAGAAGGGCCTCCGAGCCTCTGCTGGAGCAGGTCCTCGGTCTCTTCCTTCGTCTCTTTTGCATATAGAATCTTGTGTACTATTTCATCTGATAGGAGAATTCCGCGGCCACACTTAGTAACAAAGTAAATACAAAGTTTACATTTCCCCTTAGCAGGCAAACTCACCCTAAGCCTAGACCACAGCTCTAAGTGTTGGATAAACTCAGAAAAAGGCAGGTGGAGAAAATGGGGTGAGTTGGTCAAGGCCCCAGCTCCAGGGGCTGAGGACTGGCAGTGAGGCTCTGCAGAGCACCTGCCACTCACCTGCACGCCCCCCTCCCTCCTCTGAGTGGTGCTATGTGCCCTCGGGAGAGCCTTTGTGGTGGATGACAGCCCCATACCACATCCCACCTCCTCCCAGAATGCTTTACGTCTCTGTGAGGCCCTGCAGATGGATGAGCCATTGTGCTCAGCTGATGCTGCACGTGGGGGATGGGTCAGCCTGGGTTCTGAGACTGCCCCCCACCTGGGGGCTCTTTCAGTGCAAACAGGGGGCTGTCCTCTTATGTGCCACATGGTACCCCTGCCAAATACAGACATCACTGGACACAAGTGCCCTTAGGAGGAAGCTGGGCTTCCCAGCCCCCAAAGTTACCTCTGAATTAGGTACCAGTTTCCCTCTGTCACCAGGCAAGACCCAGATGTTTAGAGCAGCGGTTCTCAAAGTGGGGTCCCAGGCCACAGCATCATGGGGAACTTTTGGAAGAGCACATGCTTAGGCTCTGCCTCAGCCCTCCCAAATCAGAGACCCTGTGGAACAAAGGGTAAGATGTCTTCCTCCCGTAGGCTGACCAACCAGTAGGGGACAGGATAGCCACGCTCACCAAATATCTGTCAGGATCCGGGATCCTGCCTGACCCACCTGCAGGCGTCAGGAAGGTCAATGTGCCCATGCCTCGCCTCCTGGCCAAGCCTCTCCTCTCTGTGCTTCTAGGCCCTCAGCTCCCTGTGGGAAGATTCACCATCCTACCAGCTGATGACTCACCTCCAGCCCAGATTTCCCCGTCTGCCTCCACTGACAGGACTTGTCCTGCTTGCTGTGTCCCCAGGGCCCAATTCCAGGTATGGTTCCTAAGGTTGAACCACATGGAATTGCCAAGGTTTGACCACTTTTGACCTAAAAATTTAAGTTTCATGTAATTCTACCTAATAGCAAGTGTTGAGCATGTACTTGTTGAGTGAATTAATATGTAGCAAGAAGGAAACACAGACCAACCGACCCTGATCCCTTAAGGGCTGACTCTGGACAGGGAAATGCCCTCCTATTTTGCTCATTTCACCTTAAAATCCCAAGGCTTGATCCAGCGTGTACTGAAGACAAGAGAGCACCACCAGCGGCCTTTGCACACTCTGCCTACAGTTAGGGGGCCTGGAGAAATGGGTTCCTTTTGCAGAGCTCCCTCAGGGGTGCTGTCTTTTTGATGTACACAGGGCCTGGTTTAGGGTATCAGGGGAGAGCTCAGCTCTCTGCATGATATTGATCAAGAAATCCATCAGGTGCATCTGGGAGAGAAGGACTGTGTGTGTGGGGGGGCTTCCAGAGAGAAGGGGGCCGCTAGTATGGCTGCAAGTCCATCAAAGGTGTTTCTTGTTCCTCATGGTTTTGGCTACTCTGGGTGTCCCCCCCCCAACTTCCATAAAATCCCAGAATCCTCAGCAGCCTGAGACCCATTCTGGAGGCACTGGAAGGGGGGCAATGGGTGGACTAAGGCATCCACTCCTCGAAATCCATCCCTCACCTTCAGACCATGCCCCCATCTGACAGCTGACAGGTGGGTGAGGGCCGCCCCTGACACTCCAGCCCCCCACTGGCTCCTTTGGAAGGTACTGGAATGGCCCACAGCAGTCTCCAGGCTGCCTCTTTCCT
>NW_023270680.1:5185602-5245318 GCF_011800145.1 Mirounga leonina
CAGGCTCGTGCACACATGCTCATACACTCACACTCATGCACACACACACTCATGCACAAGTGCTCACAGGCTTGTGTACACATATACTCACACACATGCACACACTTATGCACACATGCTCATAGGCTCATGCTCAGGTGCTTACACACACTCACATGCTCACAGGCTAATGCACAAATGTGCACACATGCTCACACATGCACACTGGCTCACATGCACACACATACACAGATAAGTAGAAAAAACCTGCAGGAAATCCTCCTGCCAAGGGCAGGGTCCCTGCCATAGAACAATCACCCAATTCATCCATCTTGGAGACAGGGAGCTTGGTTGCGGGGTTTTCCCCGGGAGGCTGGTGATGGGTGTGGTCCGCTTACCCAGGAGCCCATGGTGAATCCCTAGTTCCTCAAATGAGAGGAAACCAGAAATTTTACAGGCTTCCATGGGCCAGAGAGAGCTGTTGCTTCCTTCCTTTTGGCTTCAAGTACTTCCAGCAGAAAATGGGAAGACCCCTGTCAGCAATTTCGGATAACCTTGCTCCAGGTCAGGCACCATCCTTCTGGTGGGCTGACGGGAACTTGAGTTGAGAGCCACTGCCCAGGGGTTCTGGAACATGGGGCCTCCCAAACATGCTTTCCCAGAGACTGGCGGTTTGTGAGTTCCTTCCGTGTCAGCACGTCTTTCCCATGGCACCGTCTGTCAGTCCCGGCAAACTCCCGCCAACCCGTGGAGGTGCAGCTGCCGAACGGGGGACCCCTCACGCGGGGTAGGAGGATGTAAGTGTGACCCCTCGTGGTTGCAGCGCACCAGCCATCTCGGCCATCCCAGGGGGTCAAGGGAGGCCCGTCCTGCCTGGACCCCCCAAGGAGGGGCGGTGCGCTCCCGGGGTTTTTCGGCAGGGTCTGGTGGCCGTGTGGCTGGGACCGCATCGTGGCAAACTGAAGCAAGTTCTTCTGGCTGTTTGTCTGTCTGGGGAAGCACTTACGACGTTCCATTCGACAGATCCCGCTTCCTGATCACTAACGTCCACGTCCACCCACGCTCGCCCTGCCTCCCGGTCCTGCTGCTCCCACAGCCTCCCCCAACGAGCCAGGCTGTGTGGACGAGGGCCCACGTGAGCTCCGGGGACAGTCCTGTGGGAGATCCCTCATGCCGAGCCCTCTCTGCCACGGCTTCTGAGCGCGCTGCGTGGGGCCCAGGCCGAGGGCAGAATCGGCGCTGGAAACCCAATTCTCAGCACAGAGCAAACGGTTCGTAAGTCGTGGTCCCGGGACAGACCGTCACCACATGTTGCTTCGTGAGGTGTCTAAAGACTAACACTTTTCTGTGGTGGCCAACTACCCCTTTCCTTGAAAACGCAGAATCGGTATTAGCTACATGGCAGATAATCCCAGTTATTTAACTTAAATATTTATTTACTTTAATTCCCCTTCGCTAGACCACAGCCCCTGGAGATTCCACTCCCCACACGGCTACGGGACCCCGGAGCTCCCATCCCTCATCCTCCTGCTGATCCCTGTGCCTGGTGCCCGGCCTCTTCCGCAGGACAAGCCGCACCTTCAGCCCTGCGCTGCCAGGAGCGGGGCCGCGGGCGGGCAGAGAAAGTGTCTGCAGAAACACGGACATCTGGGCGCTTGCAGCCCTGGTGAGCAGGTGTTCACCGCCAGGAGAAGGTAGACCAGGACGTCACAGGGAGCTGGGGCTGACCAGCACCCTCACTCCTGTCCCCACGAGGACGTCCCCTCACACTCACACAGCGGTGGAAACCTAACCGACAAGGATGGAATTCCTGTCCAACCCCGACACTGAAAACCGCCATTCTCCATCGGTGGAGAAGGAAGAGACCACTCCAGCGACAAGTGGCTGTGGGAAAAGCAGCTTTAGGAGGTTGTGATGGTCAACACGACGGGGCCGAGGGGTGTGGGTGGGGTTTGGGTGGCTGACAAAACGTCCCTTCCGGGGCATCTGTGTGCTGTCCCTACATTAGCAGTTGAACCAAGAGTCTGAACAGAACACAGAGGCGGAGGAAGGCTGAATTTGCTCTCTGCTTGACCTGGGATATGCATCTTCTCCTGCCCTTGGTCATCCTGCTCCTGGCTCTTGGGCCTTTGGGCTCCAGGTGGGGCTTTGGGCTCCCTGGGCCTGCAGCTTGCAGATGGCAGGTGGTGGGACTGGCCGGCATCCATAATTGGTGGGCCAGTTCGTTATACATTTCCCTCTCCCCCCTCTGTCTCCACATATACCCGTCTGTTGGTCCTGCTTCTCTCAGGACGAGCTAATCCTTCTGTGACTAACATGGGACTGTAGGTATCAGCACAGCAACCCGACGGCTGGGACAAGGGGTGCAGCTCATGTGCAGTGAAGACCGCGGTCACACCGGGCAGGTCGGCGCGAGGAGAGGCTGCGGGTGGAGCGCACGGGGCGCTCTAGTGCAGACTCCACTCCTGCCCACATTCTGGGTCCTCGGGTGGAGGAGGGTCTCAGGAGGAGAGTCAGGCGCAGGACCTGAGGGGCAGCGTCTACAGAGGTACGTGTGGAGCCTACTCCAGGGACCCCAGAGGATGACGGTGGCTGGCAGGGAATACACCAACCTGACTTCCAGGAGGCATGTTTGCTCCTGAAAAAGCCTCACGAATTCCCTATCCATGTAGGAAGCGATACGGACAAACCCCAGGTGAGCCCAGGAGACCCGAGTGTGCTCCTTCTCTTCCCGCCCTCACGCTTGCTGAGGAATGAAATGTCTCTGGACCCAACAGCAAACCTGAAGCCTTGACAGGGCAGGGGAAGGGTAGGGCAGGAGGGAAACAGGACACAGCTCTTGTAAGGCTTAGACCTCAATGTGAGGGACACACATAGCACCGAGCAACATGCACGAGGGAAGGGTTTTCTGAGTCCTTCCTGGCCAGCATGGAAGGAGCTGTGCAAGGAGATTTCCGTCCAGAAAACGCTGTCCTGAGAAACCACATTTTCTCTGTGTTTCTCCAAAATAATCAGACCATCCCATAATCAGCTCCACTTGAACGAGGGGGTAAAAGTGAATGGAAAATATACGCCAGGGTCATCATTTTAAAATATAGATTAATACAAATATTCTGCTCTCTAACATAACTACAGCGATCTAAGGAAAATCCTGTTTCTGTAAGTCGGGCACATTTTGATAAACAGTGAAGCCACGTGGTTATCCTGTCACTGGCATGCTAAAGGGCTATATTCTCCTTTGCTAAGGATGAAACAGCATATCTTGTTCTTGCTCTCTAGGAATTTATGGGTGAGCTAGAAAAGGGTCTGCTAAACGTGGCCACCTGTGTCCTAAGGGAGACCCCTGAGTGCCGGGGGGTTTCCTAGTGGCCCGGAACACTCCGACATGGAGACAGGGCACCTTGATGGGACCAGAAATGGGATCTCTTGATGGGATCAAACTGCACTGTGTTTACTAATGAACGCCTGTTTAATTCAATGTTTTCAAATGCTTGTTGATGTGTAGGGGAAAATGGAGCCTTCAAGAAAATATCAGGAACCCTCACACGCACACGTGCGCTCACGCACACACATACGCACAACAACGTCCTGCAGCTACTATCTTTTCTTTTTAAAATCATACATATTTCATTAAGCTTCATGCAGAGTGTCTTCTGATTTATGGTAATTGTCAACAAAAGCAAAAACACAGATGATTTTAACCCTGCAGTAGCTAGGAGTTACCTGGCATGAAATTATGTTGTGTTTTTCTTAAAAACGAGAGGGAGGGTCCAAAACCCTCCATCTCGTTAAACGCCCCGGACCCCGAGTTAAGGAGATGCTGGCCTGAGACAGCGAATCAGGGCAGTACCTGACCCGGTGGACACCCCCCACCCCCGCCCCCCGCCCGTGATCCCGGTGTGCTCACAGCCTGGAGGACTCTAGTGAGACTCATTTCCATATCAAACCCAATTTAGATGAAACGTCTTGGTTAAAAAAAAAAAAAAAGCCAGCGCATCAATAGCCCCTTGATTAGATTTTCATCTCCTGAGCAGACAAATATGAATATTTATTACCATGAATGCAGACTTTCCTCTTTCCATGGCTCTGATCTTGAATATTATCCACTGCTAATTTTTATGAAAATTTGGGCAACATAATGTTTTCACATAAACTGACAGTTCTTGAGATAATCCTGTTATTGTCTGGTTGAAAATGACAGCTTCCGCTTATTCATGTGTTAACGAGGGATTAAATATTGTTTTTCATCCCCATAATCTAAGATGGACTGGAAATTAAAAATTGAACATTGTATATTAGCAGGGCTTTGAGGACCAGAATTTGTTTGCATTCACTTAGAGGAGATCTGTAAATTAGCAGTTTCACAATCAGTCCCTTTTATGTTGCTGCCGAAGGCAGCATCATAAAACATCACTGACATTTCTAAAATAAATTCATTACTCTACCTGCCGCACACCAAAATGAAAAGGCTTCCATCGGTAAATAAGCCACAAAGAAACCGACAACCCTATGCCAAAGAAATAAAATTGCAACATAATTTACACTGTTCCAACGTCAAGAATTTTTTCAGGGGCCCCCCACACGAGAGGGGTGTGTCTACCCTGGCGCTGGCCGCCAATGTCGCTGGAGGGAAGAGTCCTGGTGGGTTAGTCACACAGGCCAAGCCTCCCCTGCTGCCCAGGATGGCTGGGTCTTCCCACCTCAACGCCACCACTGCTGAGACTTAATTTATTTGGACCATGTGGTCATTTTTGCTTAATTGCCATGGCTGGATGTCAGATCAAACCATGGATTTGAAGGGTTTGTGCACAAAACTATCCCATTATGTTTCTAAAAATGCACTCTGTTGTTTTTTACCTCCCTCCTCGGTTTGGTAGAATGTTTCACTTTTCCACTAATTGTTCAACATGGTCTAGGAACGTAGCACATATATATTTTTGGACGGGAGCTTGTCGCAACACTATCCTTTGGAACTAATATGCAAAAGGAACCCAAAGTTTAATCAGACACTAACAAGACAGATTTGACCATGGGTCAGTGTTATGGGCTGAGCTGGAACCCCCCATCCACATGTTGAACCCTTATTGCCAGGACCTCGGAATGTGACTGTATGTGGAGATGGGCCTTTAGAGACGACGAAGTCAGAATGAGGTCCTAGGGTGGGCACTGATCCAATCTGACCGGCGTCCTTATGAGAAGGGATCAGGACAGACACACCCAGAGGAGGACCAGGTGAGGACACAGGGAGAAGACGGCCGTCCACACGGCAAAGGACAGAGGCCTCAAAGCAAACCAACCCCGACCACGCCTGGATCCCAGACTTCCGGCCTCCGGGGCGTGAGACAGTGAACATCAGCGGTTTAAGGCACGCCAAGTGTGGCGTTGCTGAGGCTGCTGTAGGAACAATGCCTGTGGTTTCTGTCCCACATTCGAGGTCCACCCCCTGTGATTGCAGTGTGGCTCGATCACGCGACAGAGAAAGACGTTTATATTTTGAGTGTAGCATTAAGTCCAAGCGCTTGTCAAAGGAAGAAAGTTACTTCCTAAGAACTACCTTTCTGCTTTATGCTCTCATTAAGAAAAACAGAGCTGGAATTCCATGAAGAGGTCTGTGCACGCAGAAACCTAATTAGCCTGTTAACCAGGACCTTTGTTGCAGAGAAATAAAAGGTGGAGTTCTGTGTGTGCAAACGGATGAAGACTTGCCAGTGTCCTGCTGACCAGGGCCCTCACCGCCCCCTTCGGAGTAGCCTGGTGTTACCGCCCCAGGCAAGGGGGTTCTGTGTGCACCTGCTATTCTGAGGATTCCCTAACACGTGATTAGAACGCATGTTATGCAAATGGGGAGGGCAGCCCTCAGGCCGGGGCTGGGGCCTGCGTCCAGCGTCCAGGGAGCTGCAGAGTCCTGAGGGAGCCCCAGGACGCACCCCTCCCTCCTCCACCCCCCGTTATTTGCCCACAGTTAGTGCAGAGCAGGCTCTGAGCCGTGCCTCCGCGGGGGGCTTCTGGGCTGGTGGGGGAGAAGAATGTCTGGTTGGCAACACGGACACACCTGGAGGACACCGAAACCAAGTCCTACCGGTCAACCCTCGCCCACACTCCCAGGATTTACCCGCAGGCTTTTCCCAGTCCCTAGGAGGGACAGCGTGCTCAGAATTTGGAAAATTAGGATTTTGCGCTTGTAACTCATGGACTTTGCAGGTGAAAATTTTACATATGCACTTAACCTACCTTCCACTTAAAAATTATTTCATATCATAGGGTACAGCAGGTGTTCATGCGCCTTAGGGGTGAAACAAACGAGATTTTAACTTTTAAGAATCTTGATGAGAAAAAATAACTTAATATGACAATACAACAAGAATTAGCTAATTTAATAAAAATAACAACATTAGATTTACTGTTCATGTTGACCTGAAGATACGGAATTCTCAGCGGGCTCTGTAAGGGAGACATGTCTGTGTATTTTTCCCTCTGGGAAGTTCCGCAGGACAGGCGTGATCCATGAGGACCCCACCCCCAGATCTGGATCCTGGTTCTCCTCAGTTCTGTCAGTACCGGCAGACATGGGTGTGTGTGTGTGTGTGTGTGTGAGGTCTGGGGGTCAAACTAGATTATGAACAGAGAAACAGATCTGGCTGGAGAGGCTAACTCTGTTCATACAATCAGGAGCAAACTACTATATCCCCTTCCCAAAAGGAGAAAAATTCAGTTGTAGGTCAGTCAATAATCAATATTGGGACCTTAAGTCCAGAAGATGGAGGACACCTGTGATTTTAGGGTACTGTGGATTGAATTTGTGTCCCCCAAAATGTATGTGCAATTTCCAACTCTCTCCACCTGTGGGTCAGGCCTTATTTGGAAATCGGGTCTTTGGAGACGGGATCAAGTTAAGATGAGGTCCTACTGGGTGGGGTGGGCCTCAGTCCACCATGACAGGTGTCCTCGTAAGAACAGACACACAGGGGAGAAGGGAGCTCAGAGGCAAGGCTGGAGAGATGGGTCCCTGAGCCAGGGGCCTCCAAGGACGGCCAGCAATACCAGGAGCTGGTAGAGGCAGGAAGGACCCTCCCCTGGAGCATTCAGAGGGACCCCAGCCCTGCCCGCACCGGGATTGTGGATCCGGCCTCACGGAACGGGGAGAGATCAATTCCTGTGTCTTAAGCCCCCAGTGTCTGCACACTGTTACAGCGGCCCCAGGACCCTGACACCCAGGCCACTGGTGGTCACAGTCCGGGCAAGAGACCAGTGTGCAGCAGGACGTGTCTGCCCGCCGTGGGACCCATGCAGGGCAAGTGCACGTTGGAAGTCCAGTCCTGCTGACTGGCTGTGGGGGTGCCCCATCTGGGGTACGTGGGGTGCCAGGGCTTATTAACAAGGTTTATAATGAGGATGCCGAGACATCGTAGGACCGCGTGGCCCCCGTGATGGATTTCGATTTCGGGGCCTGGAGTGGAATTGCGGAGGCTGGTGTGGACGGCCGCCGCGCTCGGCCCAGGAGCCCAGGGAAAGGGAGAGGGAGGGGCGCATCCTACCGCCCCAGGGGACCTGCCAGGGCCCCCATCCAGCACCGGCCACATCGCCCACCTGCAATCGCTGTCCTTCGATGCGGGTTCACGCATTTACTGCGGGGGGAGGCACCCTGCAGATGCAGGCCCTGCTTCGGGGGAAGGGCAGCGGGAGGGATCCGCTCCCTTCTTGCAGGACAGATGTGCGCACACGTTGGTACCCAGAAAACCTGAGGTCACATTTACCTCTGCCGAGCCTGACAACTGCTGCCTCGACGGCCTGTTTTCACAGAAGTGTTTTCAACTTAGCATTTGATTCTATTCTGTGTTATATTGATTACTAATTATTTCATGCGATGAAAAGATCCTTTTCAAAAACAACAACAAGGCCTGGATGAAGCACAGAGGAGGTATTCGAATCAGCTGTCATGGAGACGAAGCCGGGTCCAGCAGGACGGGAGCTGGGGTGTCACAGAGGGTCCTCAGGGACAACCGACAAAGTGCACACAACACAGTTACGAGTCACAGATTTTCCACGGAGTTCTCAAAGCCCCGGGACAGGCGGTCTGAATGATCCATGGAGAAGGGAGCAGCAGGGGCGTCTACCCTGCAGCCAGGGTTCACGATTCAATTCGTTTCAACGCGTGTGTATTGAGTTTCTGCCATATGTCAGGCCTCGTGCGGGGTTCTGGAGACATGGGCGTGACTGAGACACGTGGAGTTATTGCTGAGTGCACGGTTATGGGGGGACAGACACGAAATCACATCACTCCGCTCCACTCTGACGGATGCCATGGGGAGAGACGGGCCGGAGCGGTCGGCACGCCTCACTCGCGGGCTGCCTCGGGGTCGCGGAGCGTCTGCCGGCCTGAGCAGCACCTCCACCCCTCCCGACCTCAGGACCCCCAGCCGGAAGCAGCTTTCTAAAACCCAAGCTCTTGAGTGCAGTGGGGAGGGGAGATGACCAGTCGTCGTGGGCTGACCTGTGTCCCCCCCAAATGATATGCTGGAGTCCTAACCCCCAGTACGTGACGGTGGGACCTTATCTGCAGACAGGGTCCTTCTAGCGGTCCTCCTGCAGTGCGAGGGGCGTCCTTGTGAAAAGAGGACGTCGGGACATGAACACAGACGTGCAGGCAGACGGCAGGTGTGGGAGGAGCTGGCGGTCCAGCGGCCACGGACAGAGCGTGGAAAGCATCCTCCCTCACCACCAATGCGGGACCACCCCGCCGAGAGCAGGACTTCAGGCCCCAGAGCCGGGGGACTTGCTTCCGGGGTCTGGGCCACCGGTCTGTGGTGCAGCATCCCCAGCACACGAATGCACCGCCCTTCGTCCATGTCCTACCGAAACCTGGGCAGGAGCCAGGGGCTCGGGCCGCAGCTGCTGTGGGATCTCAGGGGGACGCTGGTCTGTCTGTGGGGACCAGAAGCCCGATGTGAGGCCCTCCCACAGGGGGACGTGGGTCCGCGCGGCAGGGGCCACTAGGTGCCTTTCACCTGAAGGCAGGACCCGGGGCCTCTGGGTTTCAGGCTGGTGTGGCGCCACTTAGGGACTAAGACCCGGGCTTGGGAGTGGGACCGCCTGGGCCGGGACCCCACGGCCGCCCCGTCCTGTGGCCTCTTGTTTGGTCTTCGTGAGCTGCGTGTGACTGGCAGCCGGGGGGCTGTGCTGTGAGGAGCCGGTCGAGGTTCGGGTTGGTGGAAGTTCCCTCCGGTCTTCTTCACTCTCTTTCAAGCAATTCCAATTCTTACCATTGAGCCTTAAAAAGGGTTTTTGAAATAATACCTGCTGAGGGCTCTCAGGAGTATCTCTAGAGTTCAGTTTTTTAAATGAAAACTAACTTCTGAGGCCACACTAACCAGTTCTGCGGAGGAAGCTACAGGGACAATCTTAACACTTTATTGAGACGGACCCCATTTCTTATGGGGACACCATCAATCCCGGCCTAGACAGCAGCCTGTGAGGAGACTCGTGCCAGGCAGGCCTCCACAGAAATGCAGCTGAAGGCACGGGGTGGGGGGGATGGCGGAGGGGAGGGGAGGGGAGGGCGGAGGGGAGGAGCCACAGGCAAACCTACTTATTTTATCTTACGTGACTATTTACTCTGATATTGAATAAAAATTGAATTTGTCACTATAGCAACTGCTACATCACATGGCACCTCTCCTGCCTTTAAATCACAAAAAGTATTGAAAAGACATTCGTGGCCCATGCGACCTGGTACTTTATATAGCATTTCAGAAGGAAAAGATGTTGTTTCATAATAAACTCCTATTTGCCGGTATGTCGAGTGCCATGAATTCTATTGAACACACTTCTGTGTGATTTTCTCCACTTTTGAGAAAGAAGAACACAGGATGGGGAGTGGCAGTGAGGACTGCATTGGGGGGGAAGCCATGGAAACGCCAGTGGCCTGTCCAGCGAAACTCAGAACACCTCATCTGGGGGCCGCTGGGCTGAGGACAGAACAGATCTGGGCAGGCCCTGCCAATATTTTCATGCAATTTCATGCAGAGCTCCCGTGTCAAACACAAACGAAGAACGTTTACAAGAAAACAGGCTTCCCTCAGGACCAATGCACTTTTTGCATCTAGGAGGAAGAAAGTTCCATTTTCTCCATCTAGAAACGCAGATTAGAATAACCCAGGTGACCTGTGCACCCAAGGACAATTGTGGGGGGCCCAGATCTCTCCAGCGCACCCAGAGCCCCAGCAGACATTCGGCCATGTCTTCTGGGTCACCGGATGGGAACTGGGCAGGGACGCCACACATTCCCTGGGACCGAGCTGGCGTGCATCGGGGGGTGTGTGTGTGTTTCTGGAGAGGTTCCAAGGTTAGCCCTGGGCTCTCAGGGGGCCCGTGACAGTCAGTGTCCCCATGCCAGCCTCAGGGCTGGCGGAGAGGAGCCAAGGGGGAGCCCTGGGAGGCCACGCAGCTGAGGAATATCACGGACCCTAGAAAACACAAGACCAGCATCTCAAACTCAACCACAGTCTCCGCCTGAGAGACCCTGTCCACCCCGACGCCCCCATCTTCTCCCACCCATCCCACTTTCCCTCACATGCTACCGTCCTTTCTCGCAGAGACTGGAGTCCGCTGCTCCTATTCTGAAAGCACCCATCCTCACCCACGGATGAGCGCCCACCACTCCACGTTAGGCTCCCTGGCCTCCGGTCAGAGCCCGCTCTCCGCCCTCCGGCCTCCTCCACACACCCACACCCAGTGCTCTTCCCCTTGGATTTCCAAGTATGTGCCTTGATCCAAACACCAGTGATGTTTTATTTATTTATTTATTTTTTAAAGATTTTATTTATTTGACAGAGAGAGAGAGACACAGCGAGAGAGGGAACACAAGCAGGGGGAGTGGGAGAGGGAGAAGCAGGCTTCCCGCCGAGCAGGGAGCCCAATGTGGGGCTCGATCCCAGGACCCTGGGATCATGACCTGAGCCGAAGGCAGACGCTTAACGACTGAGCCACCCAGGCGCCCCCACCAGCGATGTTTTAAATGACTCATGATGCCCTCCCTGTGCACGACACGGAGCCACGGATGTCCACAAATACGTGACTCTTGAGCTGTTTGCAGCATTCCCTACGGCAGTCTGCGGGGTCCACAGTCCAGGAGCCCGGGGCGTTCACGCGCGGCGGGGTTTCCTCCTGCGTCCTCGCGCATTTGTACGTGTGAACGTGGACTCCTGTACTTTGGTCGCATGTCTTTTCTTAGTTAAAATTGTAAAGAGCGGCATCAGAGGGACAGCGACACAAAACTGCACGCGCTGAGCCAGCACGAGGGTTGGGCCCCCGCTCCAGCGACGACACGGCAGCTTCCCCTCGACCCGACCGCCTGCGGAGCTCTTCCCCCTCCTGTGACTTGGGGAGGCTTACCCTGCTGGTCTCTTCACACTGTGGATGAAGGTCCCTCCGTGTCAAGTCATCTCCTGGGTCTGACCGGACCCCCTGAGCAGGGCCTCTGAGCACGTGCGTCCAGAGGCCCTGGAACGAGCGGACGTGGTCTCTGTCCACAGGCAATGGTGCGCCGAGACCTCAAACATCCGTCATGCCGCACGTGGAGAACGCCCACTAATTCCAGGGGTAGGAGCATGACCGTCGACTCACAGACTTTTAAGGAACTTTTGGGATCAACCTAGTCTTGGCCACGGAATGCTTTCTTTGAACAAAATTGTGCCCAGGAGCCCAAGAAGGGAAACAAGGGAAGCACAGAGAGTGGGGCCCACCCCTCTCCACCCTCACTCAAACAAGATGCTCATACTCCAGGTCCCTTGGAAGACGTATATGAAAACCACACCTAGGGGCGCCTGGGTGGCGCAGTCGGCTCAGGGTCCGACTCTTGATTTCGGCTCAGGCCGTGCCCTCAGAGTGGTGAGATGGAGCCCTGTGTTGGGCTCCGTGCTCAGAGCAGTCTGCTTGAGATTCTCTCTCCCTCTGTTCCTCCCTACCCCACCCCCACTCCTCTCTCTTGCAAAATAAAAAAGAAAACCATGCCTAACATCACACTGCACTGAGGATGGGGTTCAGGACACACTTCCCCCAAATATGGTGCCTGGACATAGAAATATCTCAAGCTGAAGGAGTTAGAGATGGTGCCAGAGCAGGAGGGTCTCTCCGATGACCCCTTCTCCCTGAGGCAGGTCACAAGACCCTCATGAGACAGGTGTCCTCCCTGGACCCAGAGGACGGGAGTGCCCGTATCTCCTAGACAGAGTGACATGGAGCAAGATCCCTCAGTCTCCCCACGTACTGCCCTTCCCGCACACTCCTTCACCTATCGTGTTCCCCACGACGGTCCACCCCGCATCAAATCCAGCATAAAATACTGGGGTCTGTCTCCTTGGGTCTTCGTTTCCTTATGCTCCCATGTCCTGTGCAGCTTATACTGAAGATATCTGTGTGCTTTTCTCCTGCTCATCTGTCTTTGTCGGTTTAACTGTCGGACCCAGCCAGGGACCCTAGGAAGCTTGAGGAAAACTTTCCCCTCCCTATACTAGATGGAAAGATTTCCGCTTTTGGAATCCAAACAGATGGCCATCCCTCTTCCCCATGAATCTGCCGGGTGACGGGGGGCTCATGACCACCAGGGCAGCTGCTCTGTGGTTGACCCGTGGCACTCGGTCTGAACCAGGACCGCTGTGTGGCGAAGGGTCCCCTCACTGGCTTTCTGAGCCTCGCGGGCCAGCTGTTCTCCCATTGAGATGCAGCTGTATGTTCATCACGCCATCAAGAGATCAGAGAGTAATTCTTATTTCAGATGCACTTGTGGGAGCTAGACTCATGGGTCTGCCCTCCTGGTGACAATCACCTAGATTATCTTCCTTCTAAATATTTGAGTTTTTCTTGTAATATTATAATTTTCCTTTGGAAGAAATAGGACTTCATTAATTTGAAGAAAATGCAAACACTTTCAAGATGTCAGAAATCAGATCCTGAAATACGTCAAAGTACCCCCGATCTATTAGGAACGTGTGGGTATACTGTAAGCTGTTCATTTCCTTTACGTTTTGTTTTGAGATATTTCCCTTTGGCTTAGAGGGCTTCGATGCTTTTTTCTGTCACCACGTGCGTGAGTCATAAGTGGCAGGGAGAGAGACTGCCGAGCTCCTGGGAACCACCCTCCGCTGCGCAGGCAGACTCAGGAAGTAGCAGGGATGCTCATATCAAATACATTTCAAAAAAAGTCGGAATGGTCAAAATCAGGTTGAACACTGCGTGAGGCAGTTAACGTTAGAGAAACAGACATCCTTAGCTTTTTAGAAAAAATACCTCCACTTGCCCCCTTTGTTCCCATTTTCACTTTCCAAAACCGGCTCCCGATCTACTAGCCTCTGTCAAGGGCGGCTTCTGAATGTGGATGGGTTTGGCAGAAGTCCAGGGGGACGCGGGGGTCCTGGGCTGGGGAACCCACCGGAATGACCTCAGTCAACTTCCAGGTGAGGGAACACCGCCATGCTGGTCTCCAAACCCCTGGTGCACCAAGGAAGCCCTGGGGCTGCTGACAAGACAGAGGGGTTCCCAGGGGTTGTGGCAGGTGAGCCCCCACGTCCAGGTTCCGAATGGGGACCCGAGGGCAAACGATCAGGTGGGTGGAAAGGAAGGAGCCAGCGTTGTGGTGGTGGGCTCGCTGGCCCTCCCCACCCCCACTCCGGGACCCATGACCGCCACCCCACCCACTGCATCACCAGCAGCCCACCCACCGAGGCAGACCCCCCACCCCGTGTTAGAAGGGTGGACATCCAGAACGAGTAGAGGGCGATTCCTTCAATTTTCTGAACAGTCATCGTCACAAACAATCTAAGTGCAACTCAAGTCTCTGTGAGTTGGCTCAATCCGGTGCGTAGACGGCGCGATGTGACCAGCAGGGATGCTTGGGGACAGAGATAGGCTGGCAGGGAAATCAAGCGCCCTGCTTTGCCCACTTTGTGCAGACCTCCGAGTGCAGAAATGTGGGGCCGAGTGGGGCACAGTGAGCGTGCCCGTCTGGAGATCTAAATTTGGGGTCACCACCCTTGAATAAGTGACCCCTGGGGAGGCAGTACAGGGTGAATGAGAAGACTGTGCCTGGGGGCGGTCGGGGGCCTGGGGGTCAGAGCAGGGCCCTCCACATGGCCAGGGTTCCAAAAACCAGCTGGACCGCCACGAGGACAAGGAACCTCAGTCCTTGTGGCAACCATGAGCCAGACGGCACTGAGGGCGGGATCTTCAAGTCCTGATGGGGCTGACGGGAGCGAGCGGGTGAGGTGCTGGGTGGGGGATACGCACAAATGTTGCATGAAGGGTTGCTGTGAAGGGATCTGGGGTCAGAGGTACCATCTGGTGTCAAGGGGTTTGTATTCAGCAACGTGGGAAATACGCGGTGTGTTTGTTTGCTGACAGTAGAGAGCCAGAGAAGGGGGGCCTGGGGTATAACTACAGGGAGCAGCAAGGGCAGAGCCGGCGCCTCTCACGCCTGGGGAGACCCAAACACTTGTTCCAGCTGGTGGTTCAGACGCAGGAGGGCGCAGGGCTCCGCCCTGTGCAGCGCACGTCGGGACCACAGACCGAGGGTGGCGGGTGCGTGATGCACACACACTGGGGGTGGCCGCGGAAGGAGGAGCACTTCAAAGTCAGTGTTCTGGGCAAGTACGGCAAGTGAGCGTCCTTGGACATGACCGTCTGGCGGTGTTGAGTGTTTGTCTGCGGTCTGTTGGCGGTGAGTTTGCAGTCCGTCAGCAAGGAGGGGATAGCAAAGCCAGGGAGACACGCCCGCCACCCAGAAATGGCGGGGCACGTGGAAGAAGACACACATTCACACTAAAGCATGGATGCTCCTGACAACACGCAGCCATGCTCCCGATTTATGGACAGACGGGGGATGCACGAAAGGGGTAGTGATGCTGGTGGAGGTCCAGGGAGGTGAGGCTGAGCGCATTTGTAGGTCAAGAGAAAAGCGACGGTGTGAGGCTCTCCAGACCTCGGTGTGAAGCTCGTCACCTGGAACGGACGGAGATGGCTTGCTCACCTCCAACAAAACCCAATGCAGCTGACGAGGCCACTTTGTCTTGAGAGGAGACGGTGAGCCTTAACCCTCAGTGGACCCCAGCTTCCAGGGAAAGGGGAGCTCCACGAGGTGGGAGGTTTGTCTCTCTGTTCACTGCCGGGACCGGTCCTTAAATAGTGCCTGGTACACAGTAGGCGCTCAGTGCATATTGTCAGGATGAACGAGTGGCACGCCAAACTGCGCAGAGTAGGCGCCTCTCAGTACAGACACAGGGAAACACTAAAGAAAACACATCCACTTAAAACCACACACAACTAAGACCAAAGAAAAGGAAGGTAATCTCCAGATTCCAAAAGCAATAGAGAAATAAAGACGTGACGTGAGGGGGCTGTTACAGTTGCTCTCGGAAGTCTGCGGCTTCACACAGGCCCCGGGTGTGGGGCGGGCTCGGGCGTGGGCTCGTGTCCTCATGAGGACCACGTGCACCCCGGGGGGGGGGGGCAGAACCTGGGAGAGCGGCCGCATGGGAAGTGGCCATCGGATGGCGCCACGGCCAGCTGTGAGGGGCCGCGAGCCAGTGACCCTGCGAGGCGGAGACTGCGAGCACCTCCTTGGACAACAGAGGACACGGAGTCCCGTGGGGAGAACGGAGCCTGGGCGGGGAGGGCCTCGCCTCACAGCTCGGGGGCAGAGACTTGGGACAGGCGAGCAGACCAGCGGGAGGGAGGCAGGGGCCGCGGAGCAGGGTCTGGCCCAGACGCTGGGGAGGAGCGAGGACACAAAGTCGCAGCTCCTAGAGACCCTCCGAGTCCTCAACAGGCCACAGTTCGGGCTTCACGGAGGACAGTGTTTGCTGTCACGCTCCTGGGAAGGCCGCGCTCCACAGCAGCCAGCCCGTGGCCTCAGCCCCGGTGGGTCCTCTCTTTCCCGAAACCACGGGAGGCCATGTTTCCCTCGGAAGAGGAGCCCTGGGGTCTCGGGGGCGGGCCCCACAGCACACACCCCCAGGGCAGCGCAGCCGGCCTCCCACGCGGCCCACGGACCCTCGTGGGCAGAGGACTCGCAGCACCAGAGCTTTCTTGGCCAGCAGCAGTGGGGACGCTCTCCCCGGCCACCTGCCGTGGGAACGAGGTGGCACCAGAAGGGGTTCCCACCCGACGAGGATGGGACGGGACAGGAAAGCAGGGGCAGCACATCCAGAACCTTCCATCACGACTCCAACCTGCCACCCTGTCGGGGGGCCTTTCTGCCACCGGCCACCGCGCCTTCCCCGGGCTTTGGCCGCTCACTACCTGCCGAGACCACCGCCCGCTGCAGCGGGGCCGAGTGGACGTCCCGGCCTGATGCACGCTCCACGCTCCGGCCCCAGCCGGCGGGCAGGGAGAGCACCAAACCAGCAGAGTCTCGGTCCCGTCAGGTCTTTGCCGACGAGTTCCGCCGGGCCCCCTGCGCTCCGCCCGCCACATCCCTGCAACAGAGTGTGGGGCCACTTTCCCGGCAAGACTATTCCTACCCACCTACCGCTCGGGAAGCACCGGAGCCCGGCTGTGGAGAACAACTAATTAAGCACGTTCTTACTTCAAGGGCCAGGACTCCTGGCTGCCGAACGGGAGATTCCCCGAGAAAGCGGCTCGTCTCTGAGTGGCTCTGCGGAGGACGTCTCTCGGGGAGCAGGGAGTACTCATAAATAAGCTGCCCCGTAAGAGCTAATTATCTGTAATCCCGAGTGCCGTGAAATCTAAACTCTCAACCGCAATGGCACGATTGGTCTCGGTCCGCGCTGTCTTACGCGGGGCCGCACACCGCTCCTGCGAGGAACCACGTCCGCTCTTCTGCCTACAGGTCATTAAATTGCCCCAAGACGGGGAACGCAAGCATCGGCCAGGCTTCCTGGAGGTGACTGACATCAGCTTTAATCGCTGATGGAGCGTTTGGTCAAGTGCCTGTCTCTGAAGCCAACACGGCCACGTGAGGGCCTCACCGCCGCTGTTGGACGAAGTCACGCCACAGAGCCTTCATGCATGCATGGCGCCCTAAGCCAAACGGGCCCGCCGGCTCCCCCGAGGAGAGAAGAACCTCCCTCACTGGCTCATGCCTACACATGTAGCAATTACAAAACCTCTGAAAAGGAAGCGTGTGTTCTCTGAATGGCAATGTTTTCCTGACGCAGGACTGTTTTCTCTCAGGGAGAAAAACTGACCTATGATCGGTCCAAAGGCAACCCAAACCAGCGTCCGTTAGCCGGGCGCCGCGGATGGGTGTGTTCAAGCCACACGAGGAACCAACCAACTGGCCTCCCCTAAGTCAGCATGCCGTCACCTGGCCTGTCCGCGGGCCTGCCCCCGGCCGCCGGCCACGCGCATCTCGGAGGGCAGCCCTCCGCTACTCACCGACCCACTTCCAGCGTGAAGAATTTTCAGTCCAGACGCCTTTTCCAGTTTGTCCTTGTTGTCAACTGTGAGGAAAAGTTAAGAAGTACAGGGTCAGCGTGCAGAGCTAATTGTTCTCAAGTCACCCTGAGCATTCCCCTCTACCAGAAACATTCCGTTAAGTCACTGCACGGACGGCCTGATTCAGCCGCCGAGCTGGGAGCCAGTCTGGCTGGTGCACCCGCGCGTGAGGCCCTGCTCCCCACCAGAGGCGACGCACGGGGACGGCCTTCCCGCGGGCCTTCGGCTCCATCCACAAACGTCATCCCAGGAAACCCAAGGAACTGTTGTGGAAAGTGCACGAGACATCGTATGCAGACATTCTTTGCAGATGGTGGAGTCTTACTTTCGAATGATTTGCTGGTTATTCAGCGTGTTATCACTGGGAAATGCGTGTCATTAACCAGCGTCCCGAGCTCACAAGACTCACTGGAGGGCCAGCCCGAGCGTGTGCACGCGCCTCTGTGGGCTGGGAGCTGTTCTCTGCGCTACCCGGCCCCTAGAGGAAACATTCCACGACAGTTTAGCTCCAGTACCAGCCTCATCCTCGTGTGCTCCTGACTTAGAATGAGGAAGACCTGCAGAGGATGATTACCCTCCAAATCAGACCAAGAGAAATGCGCTCTGGAAACAATTAGCAGATGTGAATGAAAACTCAGTAATCCTAATAGCAGC
Source organism: Mirounga leonina (assembly GCF_011800145.1). Lineage (NCBI taxonomy): Eukaryota > Metazoa > Chordata > Mammalia > Carnivora > Phocidae > Mirounga > Mirounga leonina. The sequence continues at coordinate 5,203,684 of NW_023270680.1, forward strand.
ACCGCAAACCCACCTGCCCCCACTCTGTCGAGAAAAAGTTGTGTCGCAGAGCAATTGACCTTGGCTCACAAATCTGTAGAAGTAGTCTTCTGGGTAAAGCCCACGTCACTTTGGAAACGAAAACCAGGAAAAACGGAGTTTTACTGCAGACCCTAAGAATGCAGAGTGCCTTCGAACCATGAGAGACTATGGACTCCGGGAAACAAACTGAGGGTTCTAGAGGGAGGGGGTTGGGGGGATGGGTTAGCCTGGTGGTGGGTATTGAGGAGGGCACATTCTGCATGGAGCACTGGGTGTTATGCACAAACAATGAATCATGGAACACTACCTCAAAAACTAATGATGTAATGTATGGTGATTAACATAACAATATAAATTTTTAAAAAAAGAATGCAGAGTGCCTTGCCATTGTGGTTAATGCCGAACGAGGCCAAGAAAACATCGATTACTCCACCCCTTACTGTGTCCGCCCCCGTTAATCTTGGGTGACGGCATTCTATGCTGTGCAGGGATGCGAATGAGATCCCCTTACAGCCCGCCTGCCTCACCTGGGGGCCTTTCGTTGTCTTGTAGAAAGTTTTTCCCTTTGAACAAATGCACATTATTTTTACGTGCAGGTAATTATCCCCGCACTGAAAGGATGAGGCAAACACACCCCTGTCTGGTTCAGAGCCTCACGCTCAGGTGCCGGAGCAGGTGGAGGGCGGGGCAGGGCGGCAGCCCAAACGGAAACCCTGAATGGAGGAGGACGGTCTTCAAGAGCGACAATACAAAGCAATCGATTTTAATGTTCTTCTCTGAACAAAGGAAACGTTTTGCTAAATGGCAAGCTACTTTTGGGGGGAATAATAGTGAACTCTAAAATAGGCTGAAGAACAGAAAGCACATGAAAATGGAATTTAAAAAGTACTCCGTTTGTTGCCACAGGGCAGTGACCGGTATTCCAGCCGGCCCAATCACAGCAACGTAGGGAATGCGACCCCAGGGTCGGCAAACCTGCTCCAAGGGGCAGGTGGAGACCTCGAGGCTGGGCGGCCGGGGGCTCCACCCGCCCCCCAGTGAGGAGGCTGCGGGGACCCTCCTTAAGGGAACCATCCGGTTGTGTGCCAAGGACACGTCCTGTCGAGGCAGCGGGCGCGTATCCACCCGCACGAGCGGGAGGCCGAACGCTGGCCATTCTCTGCCCGAACGCCTGCTCGTTCACAGGTCTGCCAGGGAAGTTCGGACCCTCCCGCAGAGCAGACAAGCCCTCCCCTCGTGTCCGCGGACACACGCAGCCGTGCCGACCAGTCCCGCGGGCCCAGGCGCTCCTCCGAGCCCCAGGCCCTCGGGCAGGCCCTTTCCCTGCGCCAGAAATGCACTGCTGACCTCAGCTTGCTGGACGCAGCGTCACCTGCCGAGCACCAAGCCCCCGGGTGCCAGAGACCTTCCCGGGGATTCCCGCCCACGACCATGCACGTCTTCGAGCCGCGCGGTGCGGGCTCACCACACGCCCAGGAACCGCCGAGCCGTGGTGTGGATGCCCCGTGTTCCCACCGCCCGCAAACAGGGACGCAAATGCTCAAGTGTGCAGAGAACAGTAAAATGTAGTGATCGAGCCAGCTACTGGGTCCTTCCATTTTCAACGTCACTTAAATGTGTGTAAAATGTCATTTTTCACAACTGGCTCACAAAATCTCTGGAAACATGGCAATGAGCCCCAGTAAGCGGAGAAAACCGGCTCCACCCCGCTGTGGAGAACTCTGTGCCCAGGTGAGGGACCGACGCGTCCTGATTCCCTGACTGCCTCACGTGCGGACACGGCACCACGCCACGTGCACGCTGGTCATCAGAGCCCACCTGAGGAGGCCTACGCCTTCCCACTCCTACCAGACGTTTGCCACTGGCACCTTCCAGCCAGCTCCAGAAAGTTCTGGAAGGGACATCGGCTGCCTGGTAGGCTCTCTGCGAAACGCTGTGTCACCAACACGGAAGGAAAACCACGGGCACCGTGCTGGGAAGTGGATCAGGGAAGGCCCGGCCCGTGGCTTGCTCAAATGTGTGTCTGCCGTCCGCACAAGCGGACCTGGGCTCTGGGACGGCGCATTGGTGCGCACAAAGTGACCCCGGGGATCAGAAAGCATCACGTTACCGTGTCATCGTGGTCTTCGCTTTGTCGTAAAGCGAAGTCATGGCCTCCGAGACTCGGTGAAGCCGCGGGGCAGGGCACCTGCCTCCCCCGCTCAGGAGGCACCACCGCCCAGGGCCTCTCACAGCTGCCTGACCTTTTACAATGGAGCTCACTCAGTTCACACCGATCAGCAGTTGAGCCAAACAACCTGAGCCAAGCAAACGACGCTGCTTCCAAAGAGTGGAGGTTTTCTTTTTCTTTTTAAGATTTTATTTATTTATTTGAGAGAGAGAATGAGAGAGAGAGAGAGAGAGAGAGAGAGCATGAGAGGGGGAGGGTCAGAGGGAGAAGCAGACTCCCTGCCGAGCAGGGAGCCCGACGCGGGACTCGATCCCGGGACTCCAGGATCATGACCTGAGCCGAAGGCAGTCGCTTAACCAACTGAGCCACCCAGGCGCCCAAGAGTGAAGGTTTTCTAGTAGTAAAGGTGGAGGGGCTGGTTCACCGTCCCAGACTAACCCAACTAGAGTGTACGTCCAAGTCCAAATAACCAAGTCCGTAATGAAAATAGCAGTAAGACTGCTGCCCGCCAGGTACCGAGGACGCGCGCTGCTCATACCAACCTCATTAATCCTTAGAACTAGCTGGGATTTAGATCATGTGGTCTCCATTTCAGAAATGGGGAAACCGAGGAAGCCCAGTGGGTGGCGCTGCCCAGAGCCGCGGGCAGGTCTAACTCAGGTAGTGCGGACCCACAGCGCGGGGGGCTGCGCGTCCGGGGGGAGGGCACGGAGGGGTGGGTGTCTGGCGAGGACCCCCTTCCCGGCTTGCACACCACTGCCTCCCAGGGGTCCGCTTGCACGTGACGGGGGGGCTCTCCCTCCCTCTTCTTACACGGACCCCAGCCCTGCTGGATTGGGACCCCACCCTTGTGACCTCGGTTGACCCTTACTCTCCCCGTCTCTCCAAACACAGACTGGGGTAGCGTTTCAACATGTGCGTTTGGGGGCGCCCCCGGCCCCAGCTCAAGGCCAGTCACGCCCAGTGACACCTCTGCAGGCTGACCTGCCCTGACTCCACGCCCTGCCAGTGGGCCGGTGGGGAGGCTGAGGAGGGAACCGGGGTCTCCCGCAGTCCGAGCAGCACAGGCAGGCCTCTGTGGAGCCACGGTGCTGAGGGGGCTGGGGGCCTCGGGCACGGCTCCCCTGAAGCCCCGGGAGAGCCCTGCGCCGGGCTGAGGCTCCCAGGACTGCCAGGCTCCCCGGGCACCCTGCTGTCCCCATCCCCCTTCTCTGTGCTCCGCGGCCACACCTGCCCCTGGGGGACCGCCGTCACGTGGCGGCCCCAGCCTGCCGCCGCCGGCTGAGCGGGGCCTCTGCACGCTGGGCGCCCGGGGCTGGCCTCGCTGCTTCCGTGGGCCACCGGTCTCCACCCTCAGAAAGACACAAATCATGCTGAGCTGCTGGCCCTAAACTCGGCACGGACAGGCAGCCTGCCGCTTCTTGTCCAACAACATTTCCCCAGTTTACGCTTCCAAGTCCTACGCGGACCTGTTCTCAGGAGAGTTTCTCTCCAGGGCGGAGCCTGGAGCTGCACACGCGGCTCAGGAGCGCCTACTGCCCCCTTCGTGGGTCACTACCGGCCACGCCGCAGGGCGGTTTCCACCGCGTCTTCCACCGCGTCTGCAGTCTGACCGGCTGTGGTCCCGCGCATGTTACTTCGCCTCACCTGGCCTCAGTTTCCCTACGGAAGCTGCATCAGAAGCCTCAGGTCCCGAGCGGCGGGGAGGATGACGGTGCCATGCACACCCCAGCTTGGCACGCGGCAACAGTTCACCACTTGCTTTACCGAATGTGTAGCAGCCGCCGTCTGCTTGCTCACTGCGCCAAAATGCCAATAACCTCTGGTCTCCAATACGATCAGTGTGTTGACTGATGCTGCTTCTGTTTGCTGCAGAGGCCGAGCGAATGTGCCGGGTGACCCGGGTTAAAGTCTGGCTCCTGCGTCAGCGTCACCGTCTGCCTGAAGCCCTTGTCTGAGCTCCGCTTGCCCCGAGAGCCACACGGACGCCCGTCCTCTTCCGCACGACGCGCCTGTTCTCTGCTGCTTTCCCTCGGGATCCTCTGCTCCGTCCACCACCCCTCATAGTGAGGACTCGAGATTCCTCAACTTCAGACTCGGTAAAACTATCGTTTCCTGGCCTTTCCAGACCTTTGAATCAGAAAATCCAGAGGTGGATCTGATAATCTGTATTTCCTAAAAATTTGTTTCCATCCCTCATCACCAGCTAGTTTTTAGGATTAGCCAGATTGAAGTGCTGTTGAAGAGAGAACTAGTGTCTGCCTGCTAAATCATCCGCTCATCCATCCATCCATCCACCCATCCATCCATCCATCCGTCCGTCCATCCATCCAGTGCTCTCCGTGTGCGGCTGGGTGGCGTGCCAGGTGTTGGGCGGGCGGTCAGTGGGCGAGCCCTGCGAGCTGACAGGCTATCGGAGGGCCTCCCATGAGGCAGGATGCAGCAACCACATGCCCAGGGTCCAGTGAGAGGGGGCTCCGGACGTGACCACGCCGCTCCAGATGTGGCCCAGCCAGTGTCAGCCCAGTGGGATCACGGTGACTGGGGGGCTCCCTGGGAAAGTCGGGGGGAGTCCTTGAGCGAGCCTCGCTGGCGGTGCCCTCGTGATGGACTGGACAGGCAGGTGGCCCATCGCTGTGACCTCAGTCAGGACATTAACTGTCCCTGTGATAATTCCCTCTGCGACATCTAGCCCATCCTTCCATCCTACAGATTCTTCACCCAGAATGCAGGGTGTCAGCCAGCCGTCCCGTACGCGGGCCTCCGGACTGTCCTCCACATGCGTGGGCGTGTGCACACAATCACACACACACGCACAACAGGACGGACCCAGGCACAGTCCTGTGGTGTGGACCCATCTTTCAGATTGATATCAACCCTCACATTCTACACCTGGCTACGGTTGTTCAGCAGGAGGTGAATCTACCCCATAATGCTCCTCTGTCCACATTTCCTCATGTTTTCCACAGGAGATCATGGGCAGCCCGGTGTCCTGCGGACACCATCCTGGCTCCAGGGCCCCCCTCGATGCCACCGTGGGCTCCGCCACAAAGGGGCGAAGAGCGTTGGGCATGATGCTTCGGAGAGGACCCGAGGCCGTGTGCACCGCCTGTCTGAGAACTCCTTCCAGACCTGCGGTGACACCACATTCTGGAAGACCCACCCCCCGCTCTTCCGAGGAGCCTTCGTGGTGGGTTTCCTGCCACGTCTGCAGGCCCCTGTGGCAGCCAGGGGCCGTGGCACCTGTGGCCCATGCTCTTCCGTCCCTTCTCAGTCTTGGGGTCACGTCGTCTCTGTTTTGTTGTTCTTACTGGTGGAGAGGCCGAGCCCCGCGCGACCCTGTGCTTTTCCTACAGACGGCACAGGACGCGTCCTACAGACAGCCATTCTTTGCTTCTTTTTGCTCAAACGTGCCTGACGTGAGAGCAGACCCAGCGGTCTTGGCACTCCGCAGCCCCCAGGGCCCCCAGACACCCTTCTCGACGCTATCCTCGGGCGCTCACCATCTCATAGGATCTGCTCGGTGCGGTGTCCCACGTTTCCTTTCAGAATCCCCTCCGCGGGGCAGAATTGCAACATGAAGATCCTCGGCCTCGCCCCGCGCCTCACGCGCTGCCGCCACCAGGCCCTTGGGCCGCGGCCCCGGTGCATCTGCCCTGCACGCGGTTCCCTCCACATCGCTGTCTACACGAAGGGCCACTTTCTGGGAACGCCACGGGGACACTGCGTGTTTTTCAGTCTTTGGCTAGGGCATTTTGAGGGGAATAAGGAAAGCTTTGCTTCTGCCAGACGTTCTCTCCAGTGTCAGCTCCGAGTTATTTTTCTGGCCCAGCGCAGACTCTGAGCTGGTGGGCCCGAGCAGGCCGGCGGGCTGGGAGGCAGAGACCCTGGGAGAAGCTGCTTTAATGATGCCGAGAACAATGCATAAAGCCCATTTTTATCTTCACGGGAGACAAAAAGGGTTTCCAAACACAAAAAAGAAGTCCCTTAAAATTAAATTCACTAGATGAAGAATATGCAAATTACCTGGAGAAGCAGAACCCTACAATGTTCTCAAAATTCTGCAATAGCCTATTTAATTAGTATTTTAATTTATCAGAATAATTCCTTGCACTGGACAATTTATGCAGTATTCCATGTAATTAAGCATGTAGCTACAGTGCAGTAATTTTGCCTCTCTTTGGCCCTGTCATTTTAACTGAAAGGGTGTGCAGAAGTCTCTTCTGTGATCTAAATGGGGGCAAGACAACCCAATGGCCAAGCTCCATTAGCAAGAACACGGAGAGGGAGTGGGGAGCAGGGGGCAGGCGAGGCCAGTGGGGAAGCTGACCCCCTTCAGGGAGCCCAGCGCCCCTGAGGGTGGAGCCCGGCTGCTAGCAGAGCTGAAACCACTGTTCCTGGGGGCACAGATCTGCACCTGACACATTTCCACCTCCAAAATCCTCACCCGCTCTGCCGCACATTTATACCCATAGGGGCGTCCGTGGAAGGGGTGAAGCATCTGGGTCATTCGGGGACCTCAGGGTGGACCTGCTGGGCCCCTTCGCCTGGGGGTCGGCCCCTCGAAAGCCGCACAGCTGGAGCCCGCGTGGGGGCGGGGGGAGCAGGCCCGCTCTGTCCCGCACAGCAGGTGCCACGGCCGCCCCCCCAGACACTCTGCCGCCTTGCCCACACCCTCCTGTCTTTGGGGGGGCAGAGAAGTATCATGGGGTGAGGGGGCCTGCTGAGCCCCCCCGACCCCGCCCTAGAAATAACACCGCGCCCAGTCTTCTCAGGGCAGAGCATCTTCTTATGCAGGAATCAGAAAAAAATAGGAACCGTCTGCCTAATTGCAGTTCATTCTTTTCCCACACATGCCTTTTCTAAGAAGCAGCCCGAGTCAGCGGCTGAGGCCCGTGGGCATGATTCCTCTCCCACCGTAGGGGCCGGCTGGAGGGCCCGTCTCTGCAAGTTATAGCTCCCACGCTGTGTTCTCCCGGATAGTAACAGGTATTCGGTGAAAAATGGGGTCCCTGTTCACACTGGTTGGGGAAACACAGAGCTAAATAAAGCCAAACACACGTACACACACCTGCTGGCCTTCTCAGAGCCTTTAATCTGCTATATGCTTGGTGGCCGCCTGGAGGTGGTGCGGTGTCCCCGACAGGCCGGGGACCACGTTAGACCATGGGGAGGGGCCGGCAGGGGAGGCACTGGGAGCCGCTTGTCAGCCTGACCTGCCTCTGGATCTGGGGACTCCCAAGGGGCGAGGGCCCTCCTGCAGGGCGACGGTACTCCCCTTACCCCGAGGAACCGAAGACTCTCTCTCAGAGGGACGGGGCTGTGGCTTCCCATGACAGAGCCCTACCCGATCACTGACCGGCCTGGAGCCCCAGGAGACCGACTGGTGGTAGAAGGAACTCCTGTCAGTTAGCAAAGGTGGGCCACAGCCTCTAGGACCAGCCATGCACAAGCCGGTCACGGTCACGGTGGGAGGGAAGGAAAGGGGTCTGAAGGTACAGCCCGGGGGTCGTGGGGCGTGAGGGAGGGCAGAGACGGGCTGCGGAGGAAGGTGCGGGCCCAGGCCCTGCAGGGCGCTGTGCGTGGACACCAGGCCCCAGGCCTCACGGCTGCGAACTTTCTCGGGGACGTGAAGGGACCCCTTCTTGAGAGCCCTTTCTGCTCACGAGGCCCTGCAGACAGGTGGTGTCCTGACCCCAGTCCTTGAAAGGATTCTTGGGGCTAACACATGTCCATGGCTCATTTGGACTTTTGCGTTGTTCCGCTCTGTAGGCTGGGCCTAGCCCACCAAGAGCATGTCCTCAACCTCTCCAATCCACTCTTTAGCAAGCCCCATCCTCAAGAAGGGGGTCTTTCTCCCTCGCAAACAAGATGCCCTGGCGGGGAGCACAGGGCTGGTTGCACCTGCAGCCCTCTCTCGTTCTCGCTGTCCCACACGTCCCTCCCCAGGGTCCCGGGCTGGCCCCGTCTCTGCTCAGCCCCACAGATGCGTTCTGCCCTGCAAACCCCCTGTGAGGGTCAGAGGCACAGTAGGACCCCTGGCAGGGGTGCCTGGCTTGCAGCCCCAGCGAGGGCGCCCCACCTCCGTGGCCTCTGTCCTCTGCTGCCCAGTGCGGTGCGGGCCTGGGGCGTGGGCACGGCTGAGCCACTGAGACACCGGGTGGAAGAAGACACAAATTAATCACCTCGTCAGACCTCCCAGAGCCAGGAAGCCACAGACTCTTGCCTCAAGCAGCGTCACTTCCCAGCCATGCTGAGCATACACAGAACCCTCTGCGCATCTCAGTTTGTGGTTCTGGAAGTTCTCAGGGGTTAGCACGGTAGTTCTACACGCTGGCAAGAGAAGTCCATGCTGTACTGATGGATTCCTATTGCTCACCACTGTGTACGTGCATCCATCTAGACAGAACGTGCCCGAGTCATGCTACACGGCTTCTTTCCACCGGCAACCACGTGGGTCCCGAAGCTAGACGGAGTTTATTTTTATAACAATGACTACGATTGGATTACACTTTCAAAATGCAGAATTACAAATTCCTCTTTATCAGTATTTTTGATTTAAAGCTTTGTTATCTGTTATTATATTTTGTTTCATAACTTTAATTGTCCATTTTGAGTATTGCTAAAGAAAAATAACATTTTTGAAGATATGTACATAATTTTAATGTTCAGTTTCATATGTATTTTGTATTTTTGATGAAAACACCTTCACATTTTATACTCTGTGCAATTACATTTGGATCCCGGGAGGATGCAGGTCATTTCGTCACTCCTCTCTGCAAAGCCCTACCTCGGGGTCCCAACTCCACAGGGTCCATGTGGCAGGTGCAAGGCTTTCCCGATCTGACCCCAGGCATCTGTGGCTCTTTCTGTCCTTCAACACCCCCTGGGGTACAAGCCTGCTTCAGGGCCTTTGCACATGCTGTTTGTTTCCGGGGCTCAGAACCCACAGGACCCACCGCTCTCATGTGTGGGGGTTTGCTGCCCACATAAAACAGCAGCATTGCCTGAATTGCCCACCTAACCCTTCTTTCTGCACCCCCCCCCAGGATGTGAGCCGTGGTAGGATAGGCCCGGTGCCCAGGACAGCGCCAGGCACATCGGAGGACACCAGGGACTATTTGCCTAGGAAATGGTCCCATGACTGACGGCAGGAATAAGCAAATTCGGTCCCTGGGGCGGTGATGCACCATGACCATGATCATACATTGCTGCCATATTGCTGTCACAGGCGCCCGATTTCACCCCTGCCATTCTAGTTTTGGAACCAAAGCGATTCGTCCTGGAATCTCCTAACTCTCTTCCGACGGGATCTGCCACGAGCGCTGTCAAGACTAGTCTAGAAGCAAATGTTTTCTCATGCACTGCTAGATCATCAGTCTCCCATCGTCCTCACGGCCACGTGGAACTTAGCTGTTTGTGTCAAAGAGAACCAGCGCATCGCTGTCCGAACACTCCTGGACAGCAGTGGGCAGTGGGACGCTCGCTTTGGCCCTTGCAACTGGCCTGGCGGTTAGGGCACGGATCTGTAATGTGCCGTAACAACGTGAAACACGGGAAAACATTTTGATGTCAATCATTTCAAGTCAAGTCATCTGAAAGTAACATGTTGCCACAATATTTGGATATTTAATTTTGCTAACTGTCAGGAAGAATTAAAATAACTCTGGAACATAACTGCTGTCCTGACAATTATTTACGACCAGAGAAACCATTTAAAGCTTAATGCTAAGAGGGAAAACAGAGGTGCGGTGGGTGCTCCCTGTCCTGTCCCTGGCTGCAAATGGGCCCTCTCTCTGCTTCTCTGGTCTCCAAAGGCACTGGGCAAAGGGAGCTGGGACTCGCCTGTTCTAGCAAAAGAAGGGGGGCAGCCAGACAGAGAGTGTGTCACTGTGCCCGGGGCCAATGCCCGACCCCACAGACAGGCCTGCACCTCAACCAACTCGTCCTTCTACACACTCACTTCCAGTCTGAAGACATCAGAAGCAATGCAACAATGCTCGTTTCTACACAACCAAAGCCTCACTCTGCTGAGAAAGGAAATTGCAGAGTGGTTTTGGCAGATAAAGTAAATGCACATTTGTTTACGTACGTGCAATAGGTATCATTTTACTAAACAGGTCACAGGATCCTGCAAAAGATCTCCCTAGCCACCTCTTGATGACTTTCTCTTGATAGTTAGAAACATTTTTTGTTGATTTGTAATTCAAAAATATGCATGTTTTAGATCTATATTTAATTAAATATTAGACAGATACCAATGAATATTTATAAAACACATGTTGGTTATAAGGAATGATGACAGCAAATGCCCTTTCTACACCCTGAGAAAGAACTGAAGCCTTAGAGTCAAGTGAACCCTTCATGTCCCCGGACCCGCTTCCCCATCAGACCTCCTTCCCCTGAATTCTGGGTTCATAATTTCCTTTTCTATACACTTTTCCACATGTTTCTACTGCTCAGTTTTGCTGGGTTTGAGTGTAATAAGGTGGAATAATAACACGTATGTTCTCTCTGACTGGCTTCTGTTGCTGAATCGTTTCCCGGGCCCCGGGAGGTTTTGCGTGGCAACGTGGTCTGTACGTCTTCCCCGGCACGGGGTGGTGCCGTGTGCATCTAGAACACCATCACCTATTTTCATGCAAACATCCGATCCAATGGACAACCCGGTTGATCCTTCCTCTCTTCCCACCACTTCTCACCTGGGGCCACCGTTGAGCGTTCTCGTCCGGGTCTCCGGCACACGACAGACTTTTCTCAGGTGGAATCGCTGGAACGCAGATGTCCCAGGGTGACGGCATCAATTACCCACTCCCTTGCTCGGCTTGTAAGGGGTTCCATTGCTCCAGAAGCCCCTCAGTTTGCCAGACTTAAACACTGCTGCCAGTCTGGGGAGGCAACATCCTGTCTCACGGTGCTTTCAATGTGCTTTTCTTTGATTACTGATCGGTGTCTTCTCGGGTGTTATTCACCATTCATGCTTCCTCATATGCAAAATTCTTGTGTGTGCTTTTTGCCCATTTTTCTATCGGATTATTTGTCTTTTTCTTATTGCTTTGGAGGAGTTCTTTAAACATTCTGCATGCTAATACTTTGTCAGTTGTATGGGTTATTACTAGTTTATCTCAGTTTGAGGTTTGGCTTTATAAATTTCCCAGTTGTTTCTTTAAAGATTTTATTTACTTATTTGAGAGAGAGAGCATGAGCTGGGGGAGGGGCAGAGGGAGAGGGAGAAGCAGACTCCCCGCTGAGCAGGGGGCCGGACGTGGGGCTCGATCCCAGGACCCTGGGATCATGACCTGAGCCGAAGGTGGATGCTTAACGACTGAACCACCCAAGTGACTTATAAATATCCTAGTTTTAATACACTCTAATTTATCATTTTCTTTAAGGTTTGCACTTTGGGTACATTATTTAAAAATTCTCCTCTATTCCAAGATCGTAAAGGTATCATTCTCTATTTTCTTCTAAAAGATTTACGTTTTGCCTTCACACGTAAGTCCAGGAACTGATTTTGTGTATGAGGAAAGGTATTTTCCATAATTGGACACCCAGTCTTCCCAGGATAATTTACTGAAAAGGCCGTCCTTCTCCCTGATCTGCAATGCCAACTCCATCAGTTCCTCAGGAAGGTGGGTCTCCTCCCCTCTGGGTCCTGCGTCTGGGTCCCCAGGCGCCCACCGCCTGCTGCCCTTCAGGGTAACACCCCTTATGCAACCTCACAGGAAGGCAGACCCTCACTCTGCTTTTCTCCGTGGGGGTGCCCAGCTGTTCTCGCTTTTCGCACTTACTGGTAAGGACACTTTAGAATCAGCTTGTCAAGTTGCCAGATGAATATAAAAAATAAAAAAATCCAAATCTGCTGGGATTTTTGTTAAAATTTTGTTGAGTCTGAAGGTTTGGGAGAGTTGCTATCCTTCTCATCCCGTGACGTTGTAAATCTCACCACACACTTCGGTCTTCCTTCACGTATTCTAACTGTTTTATAATTTTCTCCATAAAAGTCTTGTACATTTAAATAAATATTTATTCCTGGCACCTTATTATTTAAAATGGTAAATGATCATTTTTTAAAACTGTATTTTCTAAGTTTTTTCTAAGTATAGAAATGCAATTAACTTCTGCCCATGATTTCACACAGAGCAGCCTCTCATCTGTCTAATACTATAATTTATCTGGATTTTCCTTTGTGTGTCTGAATAAATAATGAGATTGCCTGTAAGCAGTTATGGGTTTTTCCTCCCTCTCCGATGAAACCTTCTATTTCGTTCTCCTGCATGATGGCTGGGCCCTCCTACGGCACCCTTACTAAACGCAGTGACCGCTCACAGCCTTGCTGTATTTCTGCCACTAAAGGGAATATTTTCAATGTTTCACTATGAAGGAAGACGTTTCTGTAGGTTGTTTTTTTTAATCGAGTTAACAAACCTGTCTTATTTTTAAGCATTTTTATTATGAATGAATGTTAAATTTTTTGTCCAAATCTATCAAGAAAACTGAGTGATTGTTCTTGAATCTATTAATGTGGTCAATCACATTAACTATCTTCCTAATGTTAGAACTTAAACTGTGAAAAATAAATTGCTAGATTTAATCTTTGTGCATCTGTTTTTGTGGGAAATTGGTCTCTAATTTCTCTTCCCTGTGCTGTCTTCGTGGGGTTTTGGTATTGGGGTGACACCTCGGGGGAGATCGGTGCGGCGCTGATTTATTTGGGCGTGGGGAACATCCATACGGCATGTGGGCTGGCACTTTCTTTGTGGGAAGACTTTTAACTACTAATTCCGTTTCTTCCTCCATTCTAGGACCATTATGGTTTTCTATTGCTTCATTTTCGTCCCGTTCTCTAAATTTCTAAACATATCATCATAACACGTTACTCTTCTGCTTACACGCCTCCCTTATTCCCAACATTATTTCTGTCTTTTCTCACTTTTATCTTGATCACTGATGACAGGTAGTTTCTAGTTCTGTTTTTTCAAAGAAGAAAACTTTTGCTTTGCTTTCCTCTTGGTCTGTTGGGTTTGCCATTTACTTCTGCATGTATGTTCTCCCTTCTACTTTGTTTGGGTTTGTTCTGTTGTTCTTCTTCCAAGTTCTTCAATTTAAAACTTACTTATCTTCAGGTCTTGTTTCCTTTCTAATATAAACAGTCAAGGCAATAAATTTCTCTCAAATGTCCACTCTTGGTGCAAACCCCAGGTACTGAAATACAGTCCAGTATTCCTGTGACCATTGAGTTCCATTCTGAGTTTTTCTTTGATTCACTGCTTTTTAAAAACAATTAAAAAATTTTCCGGACTCACGAGTGAGATTCTTCTTTTACTCATTTCTGTCACGTGACCGCATTGCTGTCTGAGACTGCGGTTTGTGAGATACCCATTTTCACAGATGTTCTGTGTGTTTGAAAAGGGCGTGTGAGCTTTGCTCGCTGGGCCACCTGCTCCCGGCTCAAGCTCAACACCCGTGTGGCTGAGATTTTCGGTGCCCTTCTGGCTTTTTTGCTTGATTTCCCAGTTACTGTGTGAGGTGTATTAAAACCTCTCACTATCACCTGTGGTGTGTCTACTACTCACACCATCTGAGGTGAATTTGACTTTCTCCTCATAGTTCTATCAAATTTTGCTCATATACATTTAGACTATTTTATCAGGGCAAGGGTTTGTGATTTTCAAAAATCCTATTGTTATGTAGCGATCCTCTTTTTTCTGATATTTTTTTTTTTCTTAAAGTCTGTTTTATCTGCATTCGGTACAGCAGAGCAATACCCTTTGGTTAATATTTGCTTTTGGTTAGAAATATATACATATATATCTTTCTGTGTCCTTTTAGCTACGTCTTTTATAAACTTACTTGTCTGTTTTCCAGTCTGCAAATCCCTGTTTTTAACTGGAACTTTTATTTGCTTATAGTTATTGTGATTTCCGACATATCTGAATTTATTTCTAGCATTTAATCATGTCTTTATGCTGAAAGTACTGGATTTCTAACTCTTAGTGGTTCCCAGAGACTTAAAATTCACATGTACAAACTCCCATTAATTAATAAAGCTCTGTGCTTTCTTCCTAAAATTACAGAGGCCTTGGAACACTTTCACGCAATCATGCTCACATCCGTGAAAATACTGTTTTGTGTTGGCTGTTTTAGTCAGTCTGGTTTTTAGCCTCACAGGACACTATTATTCTATACCATTTATTTTGTTTAGATGTAGTCCCTCATTTCCTGTTTTCTTTGCTCGTTATTCCTTCCGCATCTCAGGTCTTCCTTATGGGATTACTTTCTTTTGTCTGTGGGAAATCTTTTAGAATTAAATGAGGATCTGCTGGGGACAAATTCTTACTGTTTTGGAAGTGTCTTTATTCAATGCTTCTTTCCCTTTCTCTTTTCTTTCTTCTTTTTAGCCGTTGTTGCTGGAAGACAATCTCTCCCGGTACAGCTCTGGGTTGACAACTGTTTCAGCCTCAGTAACGTGAAGACACGGCTCTCCTGTCCCCGGTTCCTTGGCTGCTGAGAAGCAGCTACTCCATCTGGACAGCTGTCTTTTCCCCTCAGCTGCTGTGAAGAGTCTGTCTTTGCTATCCTGCAGTTTCGCTGTTACGAATCCTGAATCTGGGGATGGGTGTCTTCCATCAGCACCGACTTTCTCCAGATATGGCCTCAGCCCCTTCCCCTCTCCTCTGGAATTCATATTAAATGTGCATTTGCCTTTCTATATTTTCCTTTTCTTTCTCTCTCAGCTGCATTCTGGATAATTTCTCAGTTCCATCTATTGGTTCTGGTTCCTTCCTCAACTTTACCTAACTTGTCACTAAACTCACCTCCTGAGTTTAGAATTTCTATTATGTCTTTCGTTTTTAAAAATTCTATTGTTTTAAAAACACTTTTTGGCTATTTTTAGGATTCATTTTATCTCCCTCTTGTAGTTCTGTAAATGACTAAAATACGTGAGTTTACGTTCTGTGTCTACTATTCACACCATCTGAGGTTCAGTTTCGTTCATTTTTTCAACTTACTTTGCTCACGGTATCTTGTTCCCCAGCATGTTCTGACATTTTTTATCCTGGGTTCCTACTTCTTGGTATTTTAACTGTGGGAATCCTTTGCATTTCCTTCTTCTGGGAATCTGGGAGCCCTGCCAACTCAAGACCACTTCAAACGAAACTCCTTGTGAGATGTCACAGACCACGCAGGAGGTCATACCTGGTGACAGCGCTGCAGCCTCGCACCCCTCAGGCCAGACGGAGGGCAGGTGGGGTCGCCATGGCTTCCCTACTATTCTGAGCTGGTCCTGGCAGTATGTGGTGTTATTCACGTGGTTTAGGATCTCTAAGGATTTGCATATTGCCAGACACCTGATATGATTAAAATGGTATCTGTATCTTCACATTCAGCATTTCGCAGTGTTCTCTGAACAGAGTCAGCCCCGTACCTGTTCTTCCAGTGCACGGATGGAAACAGGGAAACCCTGGCTTCCACCCCATCCCCAACCACCCTGCTTAGGGAGCAGCAACTACTCTAATGCAGGTTTGAGCAAAACCTGGTGGGAAACTAAATATAAAGTGTGTAAAACTTTAAATAATCTGGGAATTTTATATTACACTAAATATAACTATAAATACACGTGTATGAAACTATCAGATTATTCAAAGTTTTCATGCAATTTGGGTAGGAACTCTTGCTTGGACTCTGAAAAGGAAAAGCCAACAACGCCCCCTCTGCAGAATGACTTGAAGGTGGACGCGGGTCTCTCCCCTGCCCGCAATCTGCACTTGCCTCCCACCCCCGTCTGTCTCCAACACTCCCAGGGCTGGATCTGAAGCCCACGCCCCACAGTGCCCACTTATCACATAAGCAGACTCATCTCCTCCGAGGGGTGGCATCGGCCCGGTGCTGCCACGTTCTCGGCATGGCTGCGGGAAGCAAAGCCAGGACTCCTGAGCTTGAGGCCCCTTCTCGCCTCACTCTACCATAGATTATGAAGGAGTGCATGTCTCCACGTGACAAACCTCTCCTTTAATGATCTTTTATTCATGAAACAGAGATGTGAGGACGGCTCTGGAAGCAGATGTTAGAGAAGCATGGAAGGAGCATCGTCAGTGTTGTCCCATGTGCACTCAGGAGGTGCGAGAGGGCCTCATGACAGATGCCCAGCCGACTCGCCACACAGCTCCTGGGCACACACGCCCCATGTCCCTGCACAGACCCTGCTGAGGAGTCGCGACCACACATCTGTCCACTTGTCAGTGGTCACCGCAGCAGGGACGCTTCTCCTTCACTTTCTTTGCCATTCCAAACTTGCTTTTTTTTTTTTCTTTTTAATGCTCCATATAAACCGAAGACACCTAACACGTTCCAGGCTCAAATGCGAAAGTCCCCGTTGGAGCAGAGGGTCTGGAAAGCATTCTCTCCTTGGAAACTGAAAGGTCGATTTGTCAAACCCCACACCTCAGGTCCTCAAGAAAGGTTCTTTAGCCCTTGTGTTCCAGCCATAACCGAGTAAATAAATGAGACTTTTATCTGTCGGTCTCTTGTGAAGTCTCCCGAGAGCAGGCAGGGCTTCTGCGAAAATGCAGCTTAGCTGCATGGTAATAATAATGACAGGCTGGTAAAAGCTAATGTCAACTTCAATTTCCAAGTCATTTTTCAAATTATTTTAATTAGATATTGTTTCAATCTCACTTACATTAATTTAATATCTGATATCAACATTTCAGTTTTCAATTTGTTCAAATGATTTTTTCCAGTCTGCCTGGTTGCCTGCAGTAATTTAAAATACAATGTTTATCTTCAAGCAATTTTCAGTGCGTGGGTCCTGGTGAACTGCTATGTTCAATAAAAGTGACGGGGAAGGGAGAGACCATGGTGTTTTAGAAAAATGGAAATTTATCTCCTTCTCATTTATCTCTAGACATTACAGTAAGCAGGTAGAGCTGGGGCTAGGTGCTCATAATAATAAGATTTTCCACCAATTTCACTGTGTAATTGGTTTTCCCAATGCAAATCTCAGTGAAATCTGATGATGGTTTTTATTATTATTATTATTAAAAGGTACGAGGATAAATAGCCATATCTCCTCATCAACATATTTTCTGACAATCTTTAGCCACAAGACCTGAGACCTGCCCCCCAAAGACCTGCCCCCATCTTGTTTTCAGATGCACTGTAGTAGTTTTCGGTTCTGAGTTTCATTTTATCTCTCCCCCAACCTATTAGCACAGACTTTGGTAAAGACACCCTTCGATCATGGCAAACATGAGGTTGAACTCGGCCTCCACATTACAAAGTGTAGGAGGAGGCAGATATCCTCAGGTGCTCGTCTGAGATGAGAGAATTTGTTTCTTCTTGAAGTTCATAGTTAGAATATGTGGATTCAAACTATACTTGAAAAGTCTGAAGAGCTTACAACAGTGAATACACATTCCAAATCACTTGAGAACAACATAAAGCCAAACATGGTCTATAGGACTAAAGACAGACACTACGAGAAGCAGAAGGGATTCACAGAAAGTGTAGAGCAGGAAACAAGATGATGAATTAAGAACATGTGTAGTTATGACAATAAATGTAAACAGGTTAAATTTTACTCCTAGGACAAAGTCTCTCACTTAAGTCAAAAGTATTATCTACAAAAAATACATCTAAAACAAATCAATTCAGAAATACTAAAAATTTAAGGAGTAGAGGAAAAATAAGGTAAAGATAAACAGAAATAAAGGAAGGGCCATGATATTAACATCAAGACAATATAGAATTATATAAAAAGTTATTTTTAAGTGAAATAAATAAGGTAATTATCCAAAATAAAGGTACAGTGTATGTGCCAAGAAATAAGACAAAATGTTGAAATCAGTAAAGGAGAACTGACGTGCCTCCCAAGGCTTGACAGACAGAAAACCCAATGGCAGCCAACACGCATGGCTTCCCATGTGCTGACGACTGTGACCAGCACTTTCACTGCCTGACACAACGCGCCCTTCAAGAGAGGGCCTTTCAATTGTCCCATTGCACGAGTGAGAAAGACTGAGCTTACTCCAGGGGTAAGTACCTTCCCTAAAGTCACACAGCTAACAAATGGCAGACCAGCCTAGACACTGCTCTCCCCCACCCACGAGGGGGACATACGGAAGACAATTCAGTAGCGACTGATCCAACTCTATGGTGTAGAAACAAAAATATAGATGATCCGGCATTGGGCCCCAAAGGAGACCTTCATGACTTCCAAACAGTAAAACTTACACAAGGAATCTAATAAAATTAAAAATTAGTAACCGCAGAAAACAAAACCATCCAGTCAGTTGGGTATTGAAAAATACAGTCTTCAATAACTCTTAGGTTAAAGAAGACATCAAAACTCTGATTTCAAAATACTCAGCAAATAATGATACGAAAGCTGTAAATCTGAACTACGGGAGGTAACCAAAGCTTGTGTCGTGGTAGGCGTGCACCAGCTCTGTTTCCATTGTTTCCTAAGAAACAAGGGAACAAAAACCAGGTGTTCAAATTAAGGTGTCGGAACTCGAGGGAAGGAACAGAAATAAGAAGTAAAAATATCATTAATAAACTATAAACGAAAACCAGGATTTATGAATAAATCTGAGAGCAGGATTTTAGGCAAAAAATACACAAACTCTTACTAGAAGTCGAGTAAGAGAGAGAAATATGACACCTCCAACCCTAAAGTTACCAAAAATTAATAATGAAAAAGAAAATACAACCAAAGGTATGGTGAAAATTTTAGAGTTACAAGCTAACAATATTACTTATGTATAAATATTCACAACTCTTAAGGAATTGAATTATAAACAAAGAAAACATAAATTACTAAACTGGCAAAGACTGAAGAAAGAATCTGGATAGATAACTATGAAGAAAGAGAAAACTGTCAAATCTCCTTCAGGAGAAGATGAGTCGGACCGTGATGGCGCCAAGTTCATCAGTAACTTCGAGGAGTCAGTGACTCCCTGTCGGTGCCTCGCAGGCCCATGGCCAAGTGTGAGCCACAGGGTGCGAAGGGTCAGCGCTAGGGGTGTGCTTGGTGACCACGGCGAACTGAGGGCAGGGGCCCTGCCTGTTTCTGCCTGTTTCCTCTTCCCTCTGAATGTTCAGGAGCCGAAATGTTTGGGCCCTCCAAAACCTCTTGAGCAAAATACCCACTTGATCGTGACAACTTACTAAGTCAGAAGTTGAGCCAGCCACACAAAGAGCTTGGGCCACTGCAGCAACTAGACGTCCCCACGCAGAGAACAAAATGGGGCACAGATCTCACACCTTCCACAAAAACGAATCCACAATTAAACCCAAATGTGGAATGCAAAACTACAAAACTCCTAGAGGGGAGCACAGGAGAAAATGTAGGTGACCTGGGCTGGCAGGGGGGGGTGACGTTTAAAAGCATGATCCATAAAAGAAAATATTGATAAGTGGGACTTGGCTAAAATTAAAAACTGCTCTGCAAAAGCCATGGTCAAGAGAATAAAAAGACAAACCCGAAGCTGGGGGAAAATGTTTGCAGAAGACACATCTGACAAAGGATGTGTATATACACAAAATACAAATCATACAAAATGTACCCAAAAAACTCTTAAAACTCAACAATAAGAAAACAAACAACACAAGTAATAAATGGGCTCATGATCTGAACAGACACTTCACCTATGAAGGTACACAGATGGCAGATGAGCACATGAAAAGCTGGTACACATCATGTGTCATCAGCAAAATGCAAATTTAATGAGGCTCCGCTATTGTGATGAGAAAAACAACTGTTTTTCTGAGTTGCTGTCTGGGCATCTTACAGTCTGACAACCTGCCCACACCCAGGGTCGGGGCATTTAGGTAAGACCAAGTTCCTGCTCTGCTTTTCCTGGGGACCTTTTCAAAATAACCACTTAGAGCTGAGCCCCAAAGAGTAAGTGACCTCCACCCCAGCCACCTTGTAGATAGAATGTGCAGTTAGCCTGCTCTCCATCTCCTGTCGCTGGCGACCTGGGACTGCGGACCGCCCTCCCTCCCTCACTGCACCCCCTGGTCTGGGATCCATAAGTAATAAGAGATCTTGTGACCAAGCTTCCTTTGTGTGGGTGTATTGAGACTGCATCTGTAATCAAAATGACCCGGTGGGTTCACTTCCCAAGGTGGAAGCTCCGATGCTGAGGGAACCACCTGCCACCCCCATGTGGGTGGCCTGTGCCCTCATTCGGCAGGTCAGAATCTGCACATTCCTGAGCCCCCCACACAAGCACACACCGATCAGAATGGCCCAAATCCAGAGCCCTGACCACAGCAAGTGCTGGTGAGGATGTGGGGCAGCCAGAGTGCTCCCCGGTCGCTGCTGGGGAGTGGGGCAGCTTGGAGTTACTGACAAAGCTAGACACACGTGCACAGTTTGGTCCAGCACCATGCTTCTTGCATGTGCTCACAGGCACCGAAAACTTACACCCACACAGACACGCGAACATGCAGCCTTATTCATAATGGTCAAAACTTGGGAGCAACCAAGATGTCCTTCAGTAGATGAGTGGATAAATAAACCGCGGTCCATCCAGACAATGGAATATTATTCAGCATGAAAAAGGAGTGAGTTATGGAGCCATGAAAAGACCTGGAAGCGCCTTGAATGCATATTACTAAGTGAAAGAAGCCAATCTGAAAAGACTACACACTGTGTGATTCCACCTCTATGATATTCTGGAAAAGGCCAAACTATGGAGACAGTAAAAAGATCGGGGTCACCCAAGGTCAGGGGAGGGAGGGATGAATAGGCAGAGCATTAAGAACTTTTAGGGCAGTGAAACTATAATGGTGGACACATGTCATTATGCATCTATTAAAACCCACAGAATGTACACCAAGACTGACCCTGATGTTTACTATGGACTTTAGTCCGTAATTATGTGTCACTATCAGCTCATCATGTGCAACAAATGTCCCACACCCATGGAACATGTTAATAACAGGGAACTGTGGGCAAAAGCGAGGTTCATGGGAGCACTCTCTACTTTATACTTGATTTTTCTGTAAACATAAAGCTACTCTCAAAATAAAGCCTGTGTAAAAAACAAAAAACAAGGGTTGAGCGTCCGTTGTTCCTATCTGAGGTACAGATGGCCCTGGGTAGATGTTCAGATGCCCCGAGGGCTTTAGGGAAAGGGCATCCTGTGGCGCAAAGATTATTACTACAGAGGAAGGGTCAGTAGGAGTGTGAAGAGCGATTATCATTTTCCAACTCAGCTGACTGGTGTTCTGTGTTTTAATTTTTAAAAACCAGGAGACAGGGCAGAGGAGGAGTGACCCGGGGAAGGACCCAGCTCTGGCTGGCTCTCTCCGCTATGGCATGGGGCCCACGCACTGGGCCCTGACATGCAGCAAGGAGGAAAATGGACATCTGCCCCCAGGCCTGTGGTCTCACATCAAAAACTCCGCAGCATCGGGATTACCCGGGAAGTACAGATGGGACCCACGAGACCCGTATCCTCTGCTAAGTACCCATCTAAGCAAGATGAACATTCTCGTTGTTGAGGACAAAATGGCAAGTGTGATTTTGCTCCGACCACTTTCTCAGCATGAGCTTTCTTTGCTGGGGGAGCAGAAGCAGGATTTGTGCTAAGATCAGGCTCTTTCCCTTCCAAACCACGTGAGGCGAGGGTTCTTCACTATTCATCAGGAGGGGCCACGTCATGTCCTTATGCAGCATGCTGAAATCACACTGAGTTGGGAAAACGTTTTCTTTCTTTTTTTTTTTTTAAAGATTTTATTTATTTATTTGACAGAGAGAGACACAGCCAGAGAGGGAACACAAGCAGGGGAATGGGAGAGGGAGAAGCAGGCTTCCCGCGGAGCAGGGAGCCCGATGCGGGGCTCGATCCCAGGACCCTGGGATCATGACCTGAGCCGAAGGCAGATGCTTAACAACTGAGCCACCCAGGCGCCCCGGGAAAACGTTTTCAATATTTCAACTGGCTGCTTCGCTGAGTCACAAATAACACAGCTAATCCATAAGGTCATTGGCTTACAAAAATCTATTTGCTCTGCTTTAGAGCAAAATGAAAATATACATTACAAATGATGGCACCAGGACCAAGGCAGCTCTGGGACCAGCCTTCCCCATGGATGCCTATCACTGGCCGTCAACAGATTCCTCCCTCTCCTTAAAGCCATTTTAATAAAGACCCCCGAGACTGTTTACTCAGGTGAACACATTTATTTGTAACCAGGGTTTAATGTAAAATTTGGCCTAAACTGTGTGTGTGTTTCCATGCAGGTCTATAAATAAAACATCATTCTGGGTTTTTTCATGTCTATCCTAACGCTGTAAGGGGCACAGTGTTATTGCAGCTCCCCTGGGCATTCTGTCTAACCCAAACTAGAAGAATCAGGTGGGTCACTGGGAGCCTTCCCACAAGCCCGTGTGGGTGGGGCGGGAGAAGCTAGCCCCTCATTCCTGCTGTTGTCCATGACTGTGTGTGTCCGGGCAGGACAAGATTTCCCTAGCATTTCAGGGGCCACCCAAACCTGGAGCTGGACCTGCCTGAGCCACAGGACATAGCAGGTGGAGCCAAGCTCATTCTTCACGAGAGGTAGAGAGTGGGGCATTAAAGCACACCTGATTGGAAAAAGTGCAGAGAACATTATTCCCATCCTTCTGCGTGTGCCTGTTGGTCCAAACAGAGGCCAGAAACCAACCTCTGAAGACCCTGCACAAATTCTGGGGGGCAAAGTCAATGAACATCAAAATTCTGAGGGCTCACACCCCATTCCTTCACCCAACAGATAAGCCAGGAACACAGAGAGGTCACTTCTGCAAAATGGGCCTAAGAGATCTGATCCAAACAAACCAATGAGAGGGTATTTCAAAGGATAATGTGAAATCTCTTCAAGTTGAGAAAACCATCTGTTATATGAAAACAATGAAGCGTGGATCACTACATCAAAAACTAATGATGTATTGTATGGTGACTAACATAATATAATAATAAAAAAAAAAAGAAAACCATCTGAATATGGTTTTCAATTCCAATGGCACCATTTAAGAGCCCCCCCCCCCGACCTACTATGGCAGGTGGCAGGGGAGGACCACCAGGAGTGGACAGTCTGGAGACCCCACCATAAAGGCTGCACTGGAAGGGGAGGGGCCGTGGGAGGGGCCAACAGTGACCACAGTCTTGAGCATTTCCCACTTCTGGGGGTGGGGGCAGCCGGGCCTCGCGCAGTACCCCCCAGGGCAGGACAGGCAACAGCAGGGATGTTGGGGAGGATGCTTGGGGCTTCTCAGCGGTGGCTCTCCCTGGAGGGTGGGCTCTGGGCCAGACCCTGCGTTTCCTTTGCACTTATAAGGAGGAATTCTCAGCTGAAACATCCTCAGGAATAATCCTGGGTTTCGATCGCAGTTGATGAGGTGAGTAGGGTCTGGCAGGGACAGCTGCTCCTTGGGGATACTGTCTGACTCGCGGAGCCCCCACATCCCAGGACGGCCTCCGAGGCCCCAGGGTTGGTCCAGTGTCAGAGCTGGACACCCGGCAGCGGCCTGCTTAGGGCATGGGGGATTCCATTCTGGAGCTCCCAGAGAAGACGGGGAATGGGGAGGAGGCCCTGGCTTGTTCCAGTGATGCCTGGGCAGGAAACCCTCTGCACCAGGGGACTTGAGGCCTGCCCTGCCAAACGGGAACTCGCCACTCCACAGCTCACTGTCCAGCTCACCCAATTTTGCATGATTAAGATTTGTAATTCTCACTACTTTTAGGTGACAAAAACTTAGCCGCCGAAGTTCAAAAAGGAAAATACAACAGTTGATGTACAGTGAACACACAGGGCACCTGAGTGGAGCACCTCACTTTAGTAGCTTAAATCTCTTCCAGAATCCTCAGAGCCTACACGCCCGCATTCGCTGTACCCAGATTGCCCGAGCAGCCCAGGACGGCCCCCGCCAGCTGGGCTCCACGCTCTCCCGCGGCGGAACCCCCACGTCCCTGTGGCTGGAGGCAAGCCCGGCCCGGTTGGGGGAGGCGAGCAGAAGCCAGGAGGTGCCTGGAGGGGGTGGGGGCTCCTCCAGCTGTCAAGGGCACAGGCATGGCCCGGGACCTTGTGAAAACGCAGATTCTGACCCGGGGCGGGGCGCCGAGATCCTGCCTTTCTGGCACATTCCCCGGCGAAGCCAGCGCCGCTGGTCAGCGCCAGAGGGATGTCAGAGAAAAGCTAGCACCTGCTGCCACACCCTCAAAGAGCCGGGAAAACACGAAATGATATTAGGAAAAGGGCAGGAGTGGAGGAAGAGCGGGCTGCCAGCTGCACCAGCAAATGTCCACAGTTTCTCTCTCTCTGCGTAATTCTACAGCCTCTTCTCCCAGAGACGAGAGCAGCATTTCCCCGCAAACTACTTCATGCTTTTGTGGTGATTTTCAGGACACGCACCATCATTAGGGCAAACCGGGATAGACGGCGTTGAGCACACACGAATGGGTCTGATTTACATTTGCGTATTGCATGTACCGTGCATCCGTCATCCGTCTGTTTGTGCACTCACTGTCCCTCTGTCTGTCACCTCCCCGCCTACCGCCGCCACAGCAAGCCGAGGAGGAGAAACCCGCTTTGACCGAGCACACGCCAGGGACTGTGGTAGAGCCTTACATACGCTGCCTCACGCTGAATTCGCGGGAGACGGTAACAGCTCAGTAGAAACAATGAGAGACCAGGAACAGATTTTCGAAATCGCCTAATTTAATCCCCTTTCTGTTACCGCCTGGGCCCGGCCACGGGGTCTCTGAGCCACAGGCCAGGGGCAGGTCTGTCGCGCTCACATGCCCTCAGCACCGCTGACCGCCCACACCTGACTGGAAGGGCGTCCTCTCCCGCTTACCAGCCCTGGGAAGGACACTGCCTGCCTGCCGCCCGGAGCTCGTGCGTCCCGTCTGCTGGTGGTGCGTGACTGCTGTCTCACTGTGTCTGGAACCCTGGCTCCAGGGGTCCCGCCACCAGAGAGCTCCTGACGCAGAGCCCCAAAGACAGAAAACCCCGTGACACCGAGTGTCTGGGAGCAGAGGCCTGGCTGGTGCCAGCGTGGGGGTGAGAAGCAGGAGGGGAGGTGGGCCCTTGCTGAATTCAACGTCTCCCCCACCTTGCCCACGCAGTTCTGTGGCCACGAGCTTGGTGGGGTTGTGAGGAGCTCGAGCCCTCTTGGCATCTTCTGTGCATGAAATTGCATTCAGCTCTCGGGGCTCGTGAAGACAGGAGCACCCTGGGAACGGGAGTGTGAGCTCTTGCGGAACCGGCCACAAGCCCAGGTGACATTCACTGAGTGCTTCTGGTGCCCACAGCAGCCTAACCTCAATGTTCTTAGACTGTTCTCTTGTTTGCCGTCTGGCTTGGGGCTCCCTGGGCTTCCTCTTCCACCACCGGGGGCGGGCTGCACATCATTCTTTTTTCCCGAGATCCCGCTATGTGCACGTGAGTCCGTGCGACACTCCTCAGGTCACTTAGGCTCTCTTTATTTTTCTCTGTTCCTCAGGTTGGATGGTGTCTGTCAGTCTGACGTCGAGTTTGCCAAACCTTTCTTCTGCCGTCAAGTCCACAAGGGAACTTTCCATTTGACACATGCTTTTCTTTCCTGAGACCTCGGTGTGGTCTTCTGTGTAGTCTGGTTTTCTGCCCAGGTCCCTGTGTGCCCAATGTATGATCACATTTTCCTTTTAAGTTCTTGGGCATATTTATAATAGTTGTTTTAAAGTCCAGAGTCTGTGTCTAATGACCACTTTTTTTTTTTTTTCATTCTGGATCACATTTTCCTGCTTCTTCACATATTCAGTGGTTTTTTGGGTTTTTTTTTTGCATGGTGGACATTTTGATTGGAACAGCATAGGAACCTAGTTACACCTTATTAATTACTTTTTAAATTAGAAACAACTGTGAGTTATTAGTATCTATATTCATTAGTATCTATTTTTCTTCCTTTAGGGCTGCTTACTTATCCTTACAATGGGCACCAACACCACTTTAATGTGGGCTTTGTAATCCAAAAGTGAGCCTGTTACTAAAGTAAGTGCAAACAAGCAACAAAATACAGTAAATGCAAACATATTCTCCTGCTTTAACTTACCCCACATCTTCTTACCCAGAGATGCTCAATAGCCATTGCTGAGTTTTACTGCAGCTACTACTATACTGCTCTATGAAAGTCCACATTGAGAGGAAAGGGTATTCTGCCTCAACTAATTTAAGAACATACTGGGAGTCACTGGGCTTAGCTCTCTTTTTTTCTGAAGACACAGCACATGAATCATGGGCTCTGTGGGTATCACTGCTGTTCACATGACTTCCCAAACTAGAACCCATTGGCCACGTGCTTTCCCAACTCCGCACATCCAGTCATCAACAAACCCTCCTGAGGGTCCCTCCAGTAGCTCTCCGTTCACCCATCCTTGCCTCTCCTCCCACGTGGATGCCAGGGGGTGGGAGGTGAGGTGGTGTCTAAAATGCAAACCTGGTCACGTGCAGCCCTGTGTACAAGTCCCCAGAGCCACTGCAAGCACTTCACAGACACTCCTAAGCCCCACCCATCCTTTAGGGGCACCTGCCACACCCTGCCATGTGACTTTTCTTAAACACACCATGTTCCTGTTCACTTTGGGTCTTTTTGCATACGTCTGCCTCTTGCTGAGGGTCCTCCCACCTCCCTCACCCATGTCAACCTCCCTCGCTGGGGTGATTCCGTGTCATTCTTCAGAACTCACCCAGTCACCTTGTAGGAAGCCTTCCTAGGACTTTTCACGACCTCAGGCTAGAGGATGGTTCTTTGTGAAGGCCCTCGTGCAGGTCCCGAACAGAAGTGAGAATGTGAACTTGGAGTAGTCATGTGTCAGTGAGTGGAGCCCAAGATTTTGGAGGGGGATGCAGGGTCTCTTGTCACTTGGGCATTAGGGGACCCAAGAGTGTCAATGAAGAAAGGAAAAGGTAAGAGAAGACACTGATCTTTGATTTCTGGAGCAGATCGTGTTCTGGCTTGAAAAAGACTGACCACATGTTAGCCCACGGAGCTAGAGGATGAGGGACTGCTGTCTCAGGAAGCTGCAGAGTCTGCCTGCAAGTTGCCTGCCTCTTCCAGCTCTTCTTCACCGTGTTCTCACCATCTGATGATGTGAGCCTGGCAGCAATCTTGCTCAGTGGTGCCGTTTACAACCGCTGTGACTTGGGGCTTAGTAACTATTTGACACATGTTCCCTCTCTCACCGGCATGCTTTGGTTTCCTCTGACACCACCAGGCTAAAATGTGGAAATAGTGGGACATATGGAATCTTCCAGATCTGAAGCAAAATGCATGGTGGGGCTATTTTGATATGTTCTTATTCATAACCTGACCCCAGCTGTTCAAAGACAAGAGCCATTCTGGAGGAAGAGCACCGTGGATGGAGGCGGCGGCCGCAGAGTGGGCCTGCCGTGGGAGGGTGCCCAGTGCGTGGCAGACTTCCTTATGAAAGGGTTCCTTCGCTTTGAAGAGTTGGCAGTCTCAGAAAAACTGGAGCACCCACTGGACTGAAGTTCCCACATTAACTAAAGTGACAATGCAGCGAAACGCAGTGGCCAAACTGGGAACCAGGATTAGGAGAAGGATGTGTGTGCAGCGCTGAGCAGAAGACACCAGCCGGGCAGTTCTCAGGGACGCTCGGTTCTGCCCAGTGACCGTGGCCACAGGTCCCGATGTGGCTGCTCAGCGTCACACAGGAAGGGGGGGCAGACGTAGACACACACCAGGCAGACCACCTCCCACGCCCTACCACGTGCCAGGCACGGAGCTCACACGTACTCCCTCCCTCACAGCCGGGGAGGGAGCCCCAGGGACCTCTTCTGTCTTCTCAATGCCACACAACAAAATGCAGAGGCAGGATCTGAACCCAGGCCTGTCTTGCACCAAACACCACCATTTCAATGTTAGACCCATCATATCAATACATGAAAGGTTAAATGTGAAAGTCGTGTCAAATTGGTGGAATTACGGGTAACTCTGTTTCCAAAAGTTCTATTTAATAACAAAGGTACGTATCTTTCTGATGTGCCAAATGTGATAATTTTTTAACGGAAAGAACTACCTTCTGGGGGCTCAGCACTTACGCCGAGTGATTTCATTTCCAATAGCGAAACAGAGTTTTTACATCTGTGGGTGTGGCCCACAGCGAAGAACTGCCATGTCCGATGGGACCCCGAAGGCAAAGGGCTCTTCAAGATACTACGGCAGCATGAGCCCAACATGGGCCTTCCAAAGCTGCACTGTTCCCTACTGCGGCCACGCGAATTCACGTTACACAAACTACAATCAGATAACACGTAGTGTAGCTCCTCAGTTACGTTACCAACATCACGAGTGGCCAGTGGTTGTCATATTAGACAGCAAACATCTAGAACTTCCCCATTACCATGGAAAGTTCTAGGCCAGAGCTGCCTTAGGCACTTGGCACTGGTCCTTTGCTAAGTGCTGGGAGTGTGCTGGGTGGAGCTCACCGAGAATTAGAAATCTCCACGGGCAGAGCTGCATCTGCCGTGAAGGGATGGTCATGAATCCAGTTGACCAAAACCAGTAATCCTGGAACGGTGGGAGCAAGGCCCAGAGGCCTTGCGTGAAACATCCTGGGCCTACTACAGCTTACTGGTAGAAATAGACACAGAATTTGACCTCTTGTCTCCTTAATCCTGCATTCTCTCAGGGATGACCTGCAATTCATTTTTATATCGGGGTGTTTAAAATGTGTTTGTACACTTCAACCTCTAATTATGGCAATTATCAAAAAAGAAAGACAAGCGTTAGCAAAGATGTGGAAACACTGAAACCCTTGTGCACTGCTGGGAGGGATGTAAAATGATGCAGCCACTGAGAAAAACAGTATGGAAGCTCCTTAACAAGTTAAAAATAGAATTACCATATGACAGCAATTCTACTGCTGGATATTTATCCAAAAGAACTGAAATCAGGATCTGGAAGGAATATCTGCAGTCCCATGTTCACTGCAGCATTACTCACAATAGCCAAGATGTGGAAACGAACAACGTGTCTGTCGATGAACGCACGGAAGAAACGCCATGGATGCCTACAGGCATGGCCTCCATGCAGCAGGATGGTATCCAGTCCTAAAGAAGGAAATGCTGCCATAGGGCACACCACCGACCAACCCCGAGGACTCTGGGCGAAGTGAGATAAGTGAGTCACAGAATGCTGAGTGCTGCATGACCTCACTTAAGTGAGGGATCTAAAGTCGTCCAACTCATAGAGGCAGACGGTGGAGTATGGGTTACTAACCTGCGGGCATAAATTCTCAGTTATGCAAGAGGGGGGTAAGTTGAGGACACCTGCCGAGCACCACTGGACCTGCAGTGAACAGCACCGTACTTTCGCTTCAACGTTTGTCAGGAGGGTCGTGTTCTTACCAGAATAAAATAAAATGTAACTGTGCTGACACTGTCTTTGGGTGGATGTCCAGGCAGGGGCGCCTTGCCCAGGAAGGAGCAGGTGGCTACGCGCCGTCTGCAGATGACACGTGGGTCTTCCGTGCAGGGAGCCGGCAGCACACGAATGCTGAGTAAGTACTGAATGCTGAGTGCATGCATGAGCTAGGTACAGGAAGGTCTCACAACAGAACATGAACCCTCATCAAGTTCCAGGCGCCGACCCCAAGGGACTCATTCCTTATGTATTTTCTCTGGGCGCTCCCTCGGAGGTTCCGCCTGGCTTGCTAGTTCGCAGTATCGATGCCCAGGGTTTAGCGGACTCAGCCGCAGGCTTCTCTTCAAAGCCCAGGAGCAGACTTTTTCTTTCCCTTCTTAGCTTTGGTATTAAATTTTAGGTCTGTGTTCAGAGAAAACTCTCCTTCTTGCTGTTGAGATGCAGGGTCATATTCAGCTGATCGCCAAACATTAAAATATATTTTAACAACTGAAGAAGGCTGGAGATTCTCAGTGTTACTGTGGCACTGGGAACACCGGTCACCAGGCTCAGCCCCTAGGGTGGGGCTGCAGGGGTGCCTGCGGGCCTCAGAGAGCAGTCCTGTCCGTGACCCCTGCACCCAAGACCCCCAGAGGCCAACATGAGGGTTCTGCTAGGAGAAGGAATCGCCAGGGTGGGCTCCCGACATGAGGTGCGTGTGCATGTGTGGGTGTGTGTGAATATGCGTGTGAGTGTGTGTAGGTGCGTGCACGTGCATGCACATATGCAGTTGTGCGTGTACACAAAATGTATGCACGTGTGTGTGTGTGCACGTGGATGCACAGATGTCTTTTCCAAGGACCGTGACCAGGCCCCCTGCCCCGGCCGGTCCCCATTCCCTGCCAGAGCTGGTGAGCACCCGGGAACCCTTCTAATCGCCGCATTCGGCCTCCGCAGGATGGGCTTGGCCTGCTGCTCCCACGTCCAAACCAGAGCCATGCCTGTGGGCACCAGTCACAGCTGCATCTTGGCTGAGGACCCTCCAAGACAGACGAGCGCAGTGAAGGGGCTGCAGACACTGCTGGGTTCTGGGGGGTGGTCTCCCTGAGGCTTGTGCAGAAATGGCAGCTCTATGGCAGGAAGCAGACGTGGCACTGGGGGGATGATGTGTGCCCTCACTCTGGCTCTGGCTGGCACCCCACAGAATGTGCCCGTTTAGGCCCACCTAAGGAGACCACCCTCCCCCGAGCAGAGCCCCCGGACCTGCCACATGCCAGGCACCCGTCCTGCGAGCTTCTACCCTTGTTGTTCACAAGGTGGGCTTCATCATTCCTCCATCCCTTTTCCACACGACTCAGGAGCCCTGCCATCTTGCTGAGGCTGGACCACCTAGCGTGGGGGGCAGCCTCCTTGTGTCCCGCCCACCAAGGACTATGCACTTCCTGTTCCCCTGGACCACGCGCCCAAGCTCCCACTGAACATCAAGACCACTGACTCACAGGACCGGGTTTAGAAAACACAAAACACTTCCCAAAAACAAAAAGCAAGGAGAGTGTCAGGGAAGAGCAGTGTGTCTGGGAGGGAGGAGGTTGGGCCTGGGAGGAGGGGCCCATCGGTGCCTTCAGGGAGACCTGGCTCACCTGCAGAAGACGCCTGACCCCACCACGGCCTCTCCTACTCGCCCGCGCTCGTTCCCGGGCTCCACACACAGTTCTGGGCTCTACATGATGCCCTTGGAGGCACATTTCTGTGGAGGAAAAGCAGAGCACATCTCCCCGCAGGGAGCTGAGCCACACCGGAGCTCAAGTAAGCGTGGGATGTGTGGGCCACCTGAGCCGTGGTCATAGCGGCATCAGGACGCTGGGCCAGCCAGCCGCCAGCCCCCGTGGCAGTTCCCTCTCTGCACCCGCCTGGTCATACATGGGGTCTACCGGCCCCGACACGGCGTACACACCTTGAGGACACAGGTGCGCCTGTATCTCATTCAAGGTGGCGTCTCGCAGCCTGTGATGGTCCCTGCAGCCCCCCCACAGGCAGGGGCAGGAGGACCAGCTGCTGAATGAGGGCCATGGGCCCAATGTCCTCAAGTCTAACCCCCAATTCTGACCCAGCTCTTAGGAACCGCCGCAGGCAGGAGGGGGTGCTCTGACCGTGCTCTGGGGCATCAGGCGGCGTCCAGCGTTCTCAGAAGCGGGAGTCAGGACGGCGCGGCTGCAGCTCGCCTTTTGGGGAGCCTGCCCTGTTCTCACGGACACGATGTGAGCTCCCTCAGTGTAGGATTAAGGACCGTAGGAGACAATTTCAAACAGCCTTTCAGTGCAAATAGTCTAACGGTCTTCACCACATTTGGGTGAGATCACAATTAGCTATCCCTCCAAGCGCATGCCGGCTGTCTGGGTCACCCACCAGTGGCCGAGGGACACAGTGTCCCAAGAAACGGAGTGGAATTACAGGCAAGCCAGGGGCAGCGGGACCACGGGGGGCACAGCCATGCCCACGCTCTGTAGCCTCACACGCCCCCACACTCTTGAAAGTATCGAGGCTCCGAAGAGCTTTTGTTTCTAGGAAGCATTTGCGGTATGAACTTGAAGAGAAACAGAAACCGTTTGACTCTCCCAAGGAGCCTGGAGCTGCGACTCCTCATCTGGCCATCCTTCTTGTCATCATAGAACCTCCACTTTCTGCTAGAAACGCGACACGTCACGCATCCCAGCTCAGAGTGCCAGCCCCGGGGTCCTGACGGGTGATCTGCTGGGAGTGAGGGTCCCAATCTGCTTCCTCCAGCTGCCCGCAGACCTAGGAGCCCCTGACGCCCTACCCTGACCCCTGGCCTCGAGCGGGTGTGATGTCGTCTGTCGGACAGAAGCAACGCCAGGGGCCACCTAGCTTCCCCTGTTGCTCATGTTCTAGGACCCTCGCTGCCCCCCATCTGGGCTCAGCTGGAGCTCTCGCAGGCTCCACAACAGTCTTTCTGCTCTCGGAGGCTCCTGTCAAGAAGAAAAATCACTAAGACGCCGACTCCTGTCAAATCACAGCCGAGCTGCGGCCGCCAAGAGCCACCAGGAGAGCAACCAGCCAGAACTGGTTTCCAGGAGCCTCCGACTAGCAGCCCTCCCACGGAGAGGGTGAGCCCCAGGGCCCATCAGCAGGAGCAGGACGCAGACGCCGGGGAGAGGGGGCCGTGGAGCCAGCCGACGGGCAGACTCCCCTCGGCAGAGCGTCCAGTGCCGCCCCGGACTGCCCTGCACCCAGGTCCTGAGCTCTCAGTCCACAGCCAGTGAACAGGCTGAAGCAAAGCCCCGCGCCCTCGGCTTGCAGACGAGTGTGTGCCCTTTCCCAACCCCCAAGCCTGCTCTGCTCCCTGCTTCCCGGCCTCCAAGTTCTGGGCTCAGGGCAGGCCATGTAGCCCCCAGTGAGGAGGGAAAGCTGACCTCCCAGCGAGAGGATGCAAGACTGCAGGAGAGGCGAGGGAAGTCAGCCATTTCTCAGAGTAACATGGTGAAGGAGCAGCTACTCCCCACCTCCAAAACTCACTCGGGGATGTGGAAAAACCAACTTTTCTGCTCTTGTAAAGTAACCAAACCAGTCAGCTGAAGTCTCTCCAGCTGGCTTACGCCTCATGGGAGACTTTATAGATCTTTCTCCCAGGAAGACACTCAGGAAAAAAAAAAAAGTAAGATCCAGCCAGTCCTTAGGGAGAAAGATTTCTTCAATCAGCAGGAAAAATATTGCTTATGTGCAGCATGAAGCCACAGAGACTAAGAACACTTCAAGTTATGTTTCCATACCATTTCACACATGCCTATTTTGGTCCCAAGGCAAGGATTCTGACATATCTGTACACAAATGAGACGCTTTTAATTATTTACATGTAACCCAGATGCCAAGGCCCACAGACAGCAACCAAGGGTTTGCAACCTTGAGAATCAGGCACAGGCTGCTGGCTGCAGCTGCCCCAGGCCATTTGCACGAGGGCCTGCTGCACTGAGGGCAAGCCACAGGTGTGGGGACGTCACGCTGGAGGATTCAACACAAAGGAACAGAGGCTGAGGCTGCTTTAGTTTGGGTTTCCACATGAAATGAGGACGTGGCCACAGTGGTGTGTCAGAGGCAACCCCAAGGAACAGCCTGGCTGGGGCTGGGGACGTGAGGCCAGGAGGGATGCTGGGGAAGGTGCATGAATGAGCACCTGGCAGGCAATGGGGCCATCCTGATGCACGTCCCGTGAGGCTGCAGAACGTGCCTAGACCATCCCTCACTCTCTGAGGGCCTCTGTGAGGAAGCTAATGCCTGAGCAGCACTGGCCATCCTTGGGCACTGGCCAGATGTCTTTGTTGAGCAGAGAGAAGCCCGGACCTGCCTGGGAGAGCTGCAGGTGGGCCCGGCGGGCTGTGGGGATGTGGGCAGGGTTCTGGGTCTGTTACGGAGTTCTTCCCAGATGGGCTGAAAAGCTCCATCAACTCGACGGCGCCATGGACATGGTGGAGTGGGGGGCTCCGAGGACCTGTCCCCGCAATGAAGTAACAATTAAGGTGACAAAAATCGACAGAATCAACCCTCCAGAATACTGGGGTCTAGTGGGAAAAGCATACAGCAGCCAAGGGAGGTTGAAGAAGAAAGCGACCACTACATTTTGGTAGAAAGTGTTGCAGCGTTTTGCTTCCCACCTGTCATCCCCCCTCCCTAGCTCAGCAGTGGCTGCGAGGACAGTGGCCTGCATCCCTGGTGGGGCTTGCTGGTACCGGGGGGTAATATGGACTTGGGTCTCAAGAGAAGTGGTCGTGTGTTTGCTGTGTCTGGTGGTTCCCTGAGGGACCAGTGCAGACGGTAAGCTTTGTTTTCCATCTCTGGGCTGGACTGGCTTTCTGGGAGGCATCTGTTGGAAGCATTGCTCCACCTGGAGCAGGAGACGGTGGAAAGCCAAGCAGCAGAGAGACCCAAAAGCTGGGGAAGGAGGAAGCCAAGAGGAAGAGTTCGGGGAAGATAAAGGTTTTGAAGGGCTGTTGTATACCCCAGGGAATTCGGGGTATGACACGCATGGGCAGGGCCAATATGCACTCAGAGAAGACCTGGGGGGACTCTAGGCTTGTGCCTCTGGCGGACCTTTGGGCTCCAAACAACAGGAAGTGAAGGTGAAGGCGGAGTTCTGGGTGGCTGGGCACGGTGTTGCAAGAGTGACCAGCTAAGAGCCAGTCTGCAAAGGCTGGGAGAGTTCTTTCCCCCTCCTGGCTCCAAGCGTTTAAGGAAACCTCTTTTGGGTTACTGGCTGACCACAGAGATAATGGCCAATAACATCTCAAATCTGGTGACAGACATATACACGCATATCCAAATAGCTCAACAACTTCAAGTAGGATAAATTCAAAGAGATCCACACTGAATCATTATAATCAAACTGTCATAAGCCAAAGACAAAAGAATCCTGAAGGCAGCAGGAGACAAGCAGTTTGTCACCTACAGGGGCCTCACCAGAAGCCGCGTGGCCAGAGGCTGTGGGAGGACACATCTAATGTGCTAGAACAAAGAAACTCATCCAAGAATTCTGTGTTGGCAAAACCAGCCTCCAAAAATAAAGGTGAAGTTAAGACATTCTCAGATAAACAAAAACCGAAGGGACTCATCACTAGCAGACTTGCTCTACAAGACACGGCGGCTGAAGCAAAAGCATGGGAAGCTGCACCTCCAGCCGTGGACAGAAGCACAGAACTCCAGGGAGGATGGCGGCCGAGGTGCAGGCAAAGCTGGCAGTACTGTGTGTTTGGTTTGGTCTCAGTGGTCTGAAAGACAAACGCAGCACACAACAGCTATGAACCTAAGTTAAAGGGCACACAGCTGGGGCGTCTGGGTGGCTCGGTTCGGTGTCTGACTCTTGGTCTCGGCTCAGGCCATGATCTCAGGGTTGTGGGATCGAGTCTCACATCGGGCTCCTTGATCAGTGCAGAGTCTGCTTGAGATTCTTCCTCTTCACCCCCCCGCCCTTCCCCTGTGCTCTCACACGCGCTCTCTCTCTAAAATAAATAAATTAATTAATCAGTTAATAATTTTTTTAAACAAAAGGGCACACAGCTTATAAAGACGTGATGCGTGACAATAACAACGTAAAGCCAGGGGGACAGAGCTGTGTAGGATCACAAGTTTTATGGGCTTTGAAGCTATGTTGATATTAATTCCAACTATGTCATTATAAATTTGGGTTGTTAATTTTAAGTCCTGTGGTATACACTAAGAAAATAACTTTGACAAGTACAGAGAGGGAAATGATGAGTGGACTGAGGACAGGTGTGAGGCAGAGAAGATCCAGCAAAGTGGAGGAAGTGGCCCCTCCTCACTGAAATGTAAAGGGATTCAACTCACCAATGAGAAGACAGACTGGAAGAATAGATTTTAAGTACAATCCAACTACACACTGCCACTAAGACCCACTTTATTTTTATTTTTAACTTAAATTTTAGTGAACATACAGTGCAATATTGGTTTCAGGAGTAGAATTCAGTGATTTAGCACTTACACACAATACCCAGTGCTCATCACAACAAGAGCCCTCCTTCCTCCCCTTTACCCATGTAGCCCATCCCCCACCCACCTCCCCCATCAACCCTCAGTGTGTTCTTTGTTGTTAAGAGTCTCTTACAGCTTGTTGCCCCCTCTTTTTTTATTTTCCTGCTTCCTCTATGTTCATTTGTTTTGTTTCTTAAATTCCACACACGAGTGAGATCATATGGTAGTCTTTCTTTGACTGACTTATCTCACTTAGCAGAGCACCCTCGAGCTCCAACCACGTGGTTGCAAATGGCAAGATTTCATTCTTTTGTTGACTCATATTCTATTGTATGTATGTGTGTCTGTGTGTGTATATATATATTCCACATCTTCTTTATCCATTCATCATTCGATGGACATTTGGGCTCTTTCCATAGTTTGGCTATTGTTGTTATGCTGCTATAAATATCAGGGTGCATGTATCCCTTTGAATCTATATTTTTGTATCCTTTGGATAGATACCTAGTAGTGCAATTGCTGGGTTGTAGGGTAGCTCTATTTTTAACTTTTTGAGAACCTCCATACTGTTTTCCCGAGTGGTTGCACCAGCTTGCATTCCCACCAGCAGTGTAAGAAGGTTCCCTTTCTCCGCATCCTCCCCAACATCTGTCATTTCCTGACTTGTTAATTTTAGCGATTCTAACTGGTGTAAGGTGATATCTCGCCATGGTTTTTATTTGTTTTTCCCTGATGCCGAGTGACGTTGAGCATTTTTTCATGTGTCTGTTAGCCATCTGGATGTCTTCTTTGGAAAAGTTTATTCATGTCTTCTGCCCATTTCTTAACGATATTATTTGTTTTTTGGGTGTTGAGTTTGATAAGTTCTTTACATATTTTGGATACTAACCCTTTATCAGATTCATTTGAAAATATCTTCTCCCATTCCATAGGTTGCCTCTTTGTTTTGTTGACTGTTTCCTTCACTGTGCAGAGGCTTTTTATCTTGATGAAGTCCCAATAGTTCATTTTTGCTTTTGTTTCCCT
This sequence comes from Mirounga leonina, assembly GCF_011800145.1. Classification (NCBI taxonomy): domain Eukaryota; kingdom Metazoa; phylum Chordata; class Mammalia; order Carnivora; family Phocidae; genus Mirounga; species Mirounga leonina. The sequence continues at coordinate 5,240,799 of NW_023270680.1, forward strand.
GGCCTCTGGGGACACATCTAGTAAGAAGTTGCTGCGGCCGAGGTCGAAGAGGTTGCTGCCTGTGTTCTCCTCTAGGGTTTTGATGGATTCCTATCTCTCATTTAGGTCTTTCATCCATTTTGAGTTTACTTTGTGTTGTTTGTGTATAAGAAAGTGGTCCAGTTTCATTCTCCTGCAAGTGGCTGTCCAATTTTCCCTAAACCATTTGTTGAAGAGACTGTCTTTTTTTCCATTGGCTATTCTTTCCTGCTTTGTGGAAGATTAGTTGGCCATAGAGTTGAAGGTCCATTTCTGGGTTCTCTATTCTGTTCCATTGATCTATGTGTCTGTTTTTGTGCCAGTACCATACTGTCTTGATGACTAAAACTTCGTAATATAGCTTGAAATCCAGAATCGTGATGTCTCCAGTTTTTTCTTTTTCAGAATTGCTTTGGCTATTTGGGGTCTTTTGTGGTTCTGTACAAATTTTAGGATTATCTGTTCCTGCTCTGTGAAAAATGCTGGTGGTATTTTGATAGAGATTGCATTAAATTTGTAGATCACTTTGGGTAGTATGGACATTTTAACAATATTTGTTCTTCTAATCCACAAGCATGGAATGCTTTTTCATTTCTTTGTGTCCTCTTCAATTTCTTTTATTAGTGTTCTATAGTTTTCAGAGTGCAGATCTTTTACCTCTGGTTAGGTTTAGTCCTAGGTATCTTATTGTTTTTGGTGGAACTGAAAATGGGCTCGATTCCTTGATTTCTTTTTCTGCTGCTTCATTATTGGTGTCTAGGAATGCAATAGATTTCTGTACACTGATTTTATATCCCATGAATTTGCTGAATTCATGTGTTAGTTCTAGCAATTTTTTGGTGGAGTCTTTCGGATTTTCTACATAGAGTATCATATTGTCTGCAAATAGTGAAAGTTTGACTTCTTCCTTGCCGATGTGGGTGCCTTTTATTTCTTGTTTTTCTGGTCTCATTGCTGAGGCTAGGACTTCCAGTATCATGTTAAATAGTAATGATGAGAGTGGACATCCCTGTCTTGTTCCTGATCATAGGGGATAGACTCTCAGTTTTTCCCTATTGAGGATGTTATTAGCTGTGGGTCTTTTGAATATGGCCTTTATGATGTTGAGGTATGTTCCCTCTACCTACTTTGTTGATGATTTTTATCAGGAAAGGATGCTATATCTTGTCAAATGCATTTTCTGCATCTATTGACAGGGTCATATGGTTCTTATCCTTTCTTTTATTAATGTGGTGTGTCACATTGAATGATTGCAGATATTGAACCACCCCTACAGCCCAGGAATAAATCCCACTTGATCGTGGTGAATCATTCTTTTCATGTACTGTTGAATTTGATTTGTTAGTATTTTATTGAGAATTTTTGCATCCATGTTCATCAGGGATATTGGCCTGTAATTCTTTTTAGTGGAGTCTTTGGTTTTGGAATCAAGGTAATGCTGGCTTCATAGGAGTTTGGAAGTTTTCCTTCCATTTCTATCTTTTGGAACTGTTTGAGAAGAATAGGAATTAGCTCTTCTTTAAATGTCTGGTAAAATTCCCCTGGGTAGCCATCTGGCCCAGGACTTTTGTTTCTTGGGAGATTTTTGATTAAATTTCATTGCTGGTTATGGATCTGTTCAAATTTTCTATTTCTTCCTGTTTCAGTTTTGGTAGTTCGTAGGATTCTAGGAATTTGTTCATTTCTTTCAGATGGCCCAGTTTGTTGGCATACAGTTTTTCATAGTATGAAAATTATAATTGTTTATATTTCTGTGGTGATGGTTGTTATTTCTCCTCTCTCATTTATGATTTTATGTATTTGGGTCCTTTCTCTTTTCTTTTTGACAAGTCTGCCTAAGGTTTTATCAATTTTATTAATTCTTTTGAAGACCAGCTCTTAGTTTTGATAATCCATTCTACTGTGTTTGTTTCTATATTGTTTATTTCTGCTCCAATCTTTATTATTTCCCTTCTTCTAATGGCTTTAGGCTTTATTTGCTGTTTCTTTTCTAGCTCCTTTAAGTGTGAGGTTAGGTTGTGTGTTTGAGACTTTTCTTGCTTTTTTTTTTTTTTAAAGATTTTATTTATTTATTTGACAGAGAGAGAGAGAGAGAGAACAAGTAGGCAGAGAGGCAGGCAGAGGGAGAGGGAGAAGCAGGCTTCCTGTGGAGCAGGGAGCCCGATGCGGGTCTCAATCCCAGGACCCCAGGATCATGACCTGAGCCGAAGGCAGCCGCTTAACCACCTGAGCCACCCAGGCGCCCCGAGACTTTTCTCGCTTCTTAAGGAAGGCCTGTATTGCTATATACTTCCTTCTTAGGACTGACTTTGCTGCAACCCAAAGGTTTTGGACTGTCCTGTTTTCATTTTCATTTGCTTCCATGTATTTTTTAAAATTTCTTCTTTGGTTTCCTGGTTAACCCATTCATTCTTCAGTAGGATGTTCTTTAACCTCCATATATTTGTGGTCTTTCCAGTTTTTTTCTTGTGGTTGACTTCAAGTTTCATAACGTTGTGGTCTGAAAATATGCATGGTATGATCTTGATCTTTCCGTACTGATTGAGGCCTGATTTGTGACCCAGCCTGTGATCTCTTCTGGAGAATGTTCCATGTGCACTTGAGAAGAATATATATTCTGCTGCTTTGGGATGAAATGTTCTGAATATATCTGCTAAGTTCATCCGGTCCAGTGTTCTAAGATCCACTTTAATCCAGAGACACAAATAGGTTCAAAGTGAAAGGATACGTTTGGGAGATGAAATGTTTAGTACCTGGATGGAGGTGCTGGTTGTTCAATATTATTGGGTATTAAATGGCACTGAATTGTTCACTTTAAAGGGTCAATTTTATGTGATGCAAATTTCATCTCAAGTTTTTTTAAAGCTCCATTGACTTAGTTGTGCTGCAGTGTTTCCTATTTGTGTGCTCCTCTGGATTGTAAGTTTTTTCCAACATGGACAGGGCCTTACTCCTCTTCATATGGTATCTGGCACAGGGAATATGCATCGAAGACATCAGTGAGCATGGGGCCAACATCACTGAATGACTCCGACACTGGTGGCTCTGGCATTTCCATGACATGAACAACACAGATGACTTTGCTGAGGCTCAGCCCAGTGTTGCCCGTGTGCCTGCAACTCCAGCCAGTGGAAGGACGAAGCTTGTGAAGCCCAGGGTACATCAGGGCAGGCTGGCTCCCCACACGACGGGCCTGCCCATCCCCTCTCTGCCTATCTCCCTGTGCCAGCTCATCCACAAGCCGTGGTTCCAGTCATGGCATGGACAGAAATGCACAATGGGCAGAAGTTCCGGAACACCCATTTTCATGCTACGTCTAACAAGTTCATGAACCTGTTGGCTTCTGTTTACTGTGCCATCCTCAGAGCGCCAAGCATAGGGCTAAGCCTCTCCAAGCCCTCAGCACATGGGGGAAGAACAGATGGTGCTTGGGCAGCCCACCCTCACTCTGTTCTCTCTGTGACGTGGGAGATTCTGAATTTCTCCTGCTGTTGTGACTGATCTTTGGTTGTGAAAACAAGACTGTAAAAAAGCAAGTGTTTGGAAACCACCCAGTGGGCAGGCAGGCCTTCCTTCTCATAAACACTCCCATACACGTTCACACAAGGAAGCACGTGGGGAGGAAGGGGCTAGTATGCGTATCTGGAAACTGAAAAAAATTGTGCACTTTTCCTACAAATTATGTTCATTCGATCAGACTGTCTTCACTCAGAGTCAATATACCAGCTTTACTGGAAGCCAGAAAGAGGTAGGGAAGGAAATGATACTCAAAACACTAAGTTTTTCTTCCAAAAATATTTCCTTACAAATATCTAAGTTTCATTCATAGACTTTTAAGTCTTAATATTATAATGAAATATAAGAAAATGATTGGCCTGGTCACTATAGAAACATGGTACCCCCCCCAAAATAGAATATTTGACATATTTGACAGGTTTTCCAAACAAGATTTATTGACCATTTTATTTTCCTGATTGACTGACCACTATCTATGTGCCAGGCACAGTTCTAGGCTCTGGGGCTTCAGCAGTGAACAAAATAGACAAAATATTTGATCTCATGGAGATGACAATTTAGCAGGGAAGGCAGACAATACAATAAATAAAAATTGATGATGAATATAAAGGAGACAATCAGAGTAGGAAATGCAGTAGGGGAGAACTACTGCTCTTTTGGGTAGAGTGGCCAGGGGAGCCCTTGCTGAGATGATGAGGCATGTACCATGTGGACATCTGTGGAAGAGCCTACCAGGTGAGTATAAGGAAGACATCTGGGTTTTCTGTATTCCCAAATCATGGTGGCCAGTGTGGCTGGAGAGGCTGTGGGGGGTCTGAGAGGCATAGACACGTCACTGGGCTTCAATCACGGTAAGGAATTTGGCTTGGCCTCTGAGTGTACTGGGAAGCTTTGGCTGAGGGTGAGGCCACATCCCCAGGCTGCCTGTTGGCTGTGACGGCCACTGGGTCTATGCGTGTTGCAGGGACCAACAGTGTGGGCCTCAC
>NW_023270681.1:0-25550 GCF_011800145.1 Mirounga leonina
AATCCTAACCACACCTATCAGACAATGCAAAGAAATTACACATATACTATATGCATAGAAAACCCTAAGGACTCCACCCAGAAACTATTAGAATAAATCAATTCAGTAAAGTTGCATGATACAATATTATTTTACAGAAATCATTTGCTTCTCTATACACTAATAATAGAGCAGCAGGAAAAATAAGCTTTAAAAAATCCCATTTAAAATTGCATGAAAAAAAAAATTACCAGGACTAAACTTCACCAAGGAGGGAGACGACCAATACTCTGAAAACTATAAAATATTGATTAAAGGAATTTAGATGACCAAAACAAATAGAAAGATATTCTATGCTCCTGGATTGGAAGAATTAATATTGTTAAAATAGCCATACTACCAAATCATGCTACAAATTCAATGCAATCCCTATCTAAATACCAACAAAAGCTTTCCCATAACTAAGACAAATAACTGTAAAATATGTATGGAACCACAAAAGACCCTGAATATCCAAAGTAATGTTCAGAAGGAAGAACAAAGCTGGATATATCAAATCCCAGATTACATAATATACCACAATGGTATAATAATTAAAGCAGTATGTTACTGGCATAAAAATAGACACCAGCTCAATGGAACTAAATAGAGAGCCCAGAAATAAAGTCCTGTTTATATGGTCAATCTATGACAAAGGAGGCAAGCATATAGAATGGGAGAAAAAAATCCTCTTCAGTAAATGGTCCTGGTTTAACTGGATAACTATGTGCAAAAGAATGAAACTGACTCACTTTCTTATACCATACACAGAAATAAAAATGGATTAAAGACCTAAATCTGAGACCTGTAACCATAAAGCTTCTCGAAGAAAACATAGGCAACAATCTCTTTGACACTGATCTTAGCAACACATTTATGTATATGTTAGCTGAGGCAAGGGAAACAAAAGCAAAACCAAACTACTGGAACTACACCAAAATAAAAAGCTTTTGCACAGTGAAGGAAACTATCAACAAAGTAATCAGCAGCCTACTGAATGTGAGAAGGTATTTGTAAGTGATACAACTGATAAGAGCTTAATACCCAAAATATATAAAATACATAAAACTCAATGCCAAAAATAAAAGGAAAATAAAGAAAAAAACGAAGTAATTCATTTAAAAATGAGCAGAGGACCTGATTAGACATTTTTCAAAAACGTTATACAGATAGCCAATAGACACATGTAAAAAAGGTCAACATCACTAATCATCAGTGAAATTCAAATCAAAACCATGAGATGTCATCTAACACTGGTCACAATGGCTAGTATCCAAAAGATAATAAATATGGGGCACCTGGGTAGTTTAGTTGGTTAAGTGCCCCACTCTTCATTTTGGCTCAGGTCATGATCTCAGTGTCCTGCGATTGAGCCCCAAGTGGGACTCCAGGCTCAGCAGGGAGTCTGCTTGAGTTTTTCTCCTTCCCCCCTCCCTCTGCCCCATCCCTCTCTCTCTCTCTGAAATGCATAAAAATAAATCTTTAAAAAAATTAAAAAAGATAATAAATACTAAGTGTTGGCAAGGATGTGGAAGAAAGAGAACCCTCACATACTATTGGTGGGAATCTAAATTAGTGCAGCCACTGTGGAAAACAGCATGGAGTTTCTTTAGGAAACTAAAAATAGAAATACTGTACAATCCAACAATTCCACCACTGATATTTACTCCCCCAAAACTGGAATCACTAATTCAAAAACATATATGCTCCACTATTTTTATTTCAGTATTATTTATAATATCCAAGATATGAAAGCAAACTAAGTGTCCTTGCACAGATGAATGAATAAATAATATGTGTGAATAATATAATGCAGCCAAAGAAAGACCTTGCCATTTGCAGCAACATGGATGAACCTAGAGGGTATTATGGGAAGTGAGATTTCAGACAAAAACAAAACCATATGGTTGCACTTATATGTGGAATGTTAAAAACAAAACAAAAAACAAACAAACAAACAAACAAAAAAGCAGAACCAGACCCATAAATACAGAGAACACACTGGTGGTTGCAGGAGTGGGGGACAAGGGGATGAAAGGGAGTGGGAGGTACAGGCTTCCAGTTATGAAATGAATTAATCTTGTGGATGAAAGGTACAACACAGGGAATATAGTCTCTGGTATTGTAACAGTTGTGTAGTGAGAGATGGTAGCTACACTTGTGGTGAACAAAGAAAGCATAATATACAGAGTTGTGGAATCATGATGTTGTACACCTGAAACTAACATAATCTTGGTTATTAACTATACATTTTTTATTAAGTTTTCCATTTTAATTCCAGTGTAGTCAATGATTCAATTGGTTGATTGATAATGAGCCATGGCACTAGAATTGCAAACTTAGGTAAATTTTCCAAATAATTAGCAATTTGGTCAATTTTTTCAAACAATTCCCAATAATGTCCTAATGTTTTGATACACTATGCTTTAGCTGATAAATACTCCTTTTCTTCCTTGAAAAATATATTTCCTACATTTTTGAAAAACTATCTTTTTCAGGAGTGGCTTAGTCAGTTAAGTGTCCAACTCTTGATTTTGGCTCAGGTCATGATCTCAAGGTCCTGAGATTGAGCCCTGAGTTCGGCTCCACACTCAGTATGGAGTCTGCTGGAGAGTCTCTCTCTCTCCCTCTGCCCCTCCCCCCTCAAGACACTCTAAATAAGTAAGTAAATAAATAAATAAATAATAAAATCTTAAAGAGAATTAATTTTGACCAAATAGACTCTATTGGACATTTTGAGGGATCTATGTTGTACATAAATTTAGAGGTATGAAGTATATTGATTGCATGAAATGAGAGGTGATGAGAGTAGAACTTTAATACAATTCTTCACCATATGTTTTTTGTTGTTGTTTGGTATTTTTAGCTTTACCTTTGATTACTCTCCTGATTCTTTTCAACACTAGTTGAGGTAAATCATGTTGGCAGGAAAGTAGCCCTCAAGATACTGGAAATTCAATCAATGGAGAAAAACTAAATAGAAACACATCTTGGTTCTACCGGAATAGCTACATAGGGCTATCTATAGCACCAACATTAGTTCTGAAGAAAACATTTGTTTAAAGTTATCATTGGACACATTGAAAAATGAAGTACAGAAGTGCTACAGGCTGTGGGTAGCCAGTCCTACTTAGAGAAAGTTATCAAGTTAGATCACAGAGAAACAGGCTCTCTTAGAGACGTCCCCCCCATCCCCTGCCAGGGACTGGAGAAAGGTAGTCATAGGCAGTCATGGCCCATGAAGAAATGTTCTGGATACTGCTCTTGATTGCATACCCCCCCCAAAAAAAATTAGAGAATACCTGCATTCTGATACCAAAAATCCCATCCTAATGCTAAACTAAGATTTCAGGTAATAAATTATGTCACAGAGAATTTGATTATCTCTGGATGAATAAAGAAGAACATAACAAAACAAACAAATAAGTAATCTAGTTTCTAAACCCTCAAATTTAAGTGTCAGGTCACAAACGAAACAAGTGTATTTTTTTTTTTCTTCTTGATGAAATAATTGACCTTGACCAGACAACCTCAATTATCTGACAAACATGCAGAGCCATGAGTATGTAGATGAAATTATTTTTTCTGTTCAGGTTTTCTTGTCCCCAACTTAAAAGGCTAAAGACCTCTTATGCACCATTTATAATTTTTTGTTACTATTATTCTCTAATTCTTCCACAAATGAAACTAATGCCCCATTCTTTTTTTTTTTTTTTTTTTTTACCTTTGGCTTTTCTAGCACACACAAGTAGAACAATGATGATTGTAGCAACGGCCAGGAGAAACAGGATAATGACCAACCCCACTGTCCAAGGACAGTCCTTAGGGAACAAGTCATCTGAAAAATAGAGATTGTCTCACTTAATATCCAGGTTGGCATCAATGATTTGGCTGCTGGGAACAAATCCAAAATGTTTTCTTTTAGGAAACATTGCTAGGAATGGCACAAATTCTCTCACCTATCTCTCCTTGAAATTCTACAGAATTCAGGAATGCTAAAGATGCTCTGTTTCCTTTCTTGTTCCTAATGTATCAAGATTCAGAAGGTTTATTTTATAAATCATCACATGTTTTAATATGCAAGAAACATACAAATAATGCATCAGACATCCATGTATCCACAATTAAGATTTAACAAACATTAATACTACTATATTTGTGACAGATAATTATCTCATAATAAAAAATCTACAAATACAATTAACTATTTATTTTCATCCTTTCTCTTCTTTCTCCTACAGTTCCCCAAACTGACTTTTTCATGCATCCTTTCTATCCGGTTATTTTCTACATAAACATATATATGAGCTTGACAATATGCCAATGAGTGAGAGGCCTGTGGGGCTTCTCTAAAGATTAAAGGAGAAATTGTGACATCTTGGATAATAAGCCAAATGGGATTCATGTTCTAGATTCTAGAGACAGAGATTTATTTCAATTCAAAATTTCTTATGAGATATCTGTCAGCTAGCAATTTAAAGCAGCAAAATTGACTATCATTTTGATATTTTTCTATTTTAATGTTGTTCCAAAAGAGGCACCAAGGACACTCTTATTCAAGGACTACCATCATTTAAGATCTCAACAATATGTCTGTGTAGTTTTTAATTGATGAATTCAAATATATAAGTATAAAAAAACTTTAATATATTTTATCTCTTACATTCAGATTTTCAAGAGTCTTGTAATATTGCCCCAACTCATGATTTCCTCCTATATAATTCAACTTATTTTTTCACAATAAAAGCCTAAGTAAGAGACTGTTCATTTCACCTTTTCTAACTTTGTTTTACTAAGATAATTGGAAAAAACAAACAAAGATCCTCTATTCTGGTTTCCATGTTTGTTTCATTCACATTTCCAACCTCAATTCCTCTTTCTAATTATCTTAAACCATTGTGACTTCCCAAATTAAAATATTACACAGATGACACTTTTCTTGTTGATAAAAGGTCATACAAATTTTTATCCATTGTAGAAAAATAGAGCTCAGCATTTTTCTAAGTAATGGGGACATAAAATAAATAAGATATAGTGTCCTCCAGAGTTTATTATTCTATCTGAGGAAATAGTGAAACATATAATCACAACAATGTATGCATAAAGAGGGCACTTAACACAGAATGGGTTGAAGACCACATCCTGGGAGGATTAGGTTAGTATTGAGGGGCCAGTAAGAAACTCTTAGTGACAGGAAAATGAAACAAATGTGTCAGTAACAGTCTACAAGGGGTATTGCATGGTTAAATATGTTCAGAAAATTAATGTGGGGTAGGAGCCATTGGAAACAAGGAAGAGAGGGATGAAAGATGAAGCTGGAGAGATACAAAAGGTCAAGGGATAAAGAGTGTTGTTGAAAGGCTGTAATACTTCAAATAAAGACAGTTGCATAGACGGGAAGCTGGAGGATATCATTTGGGCAAACTATTTATTTGAAAGATCACTTTGGGTAGGCATAAAGAGTAGACTGGAATGTCTGAGCTGTTCTCTGCCTGTGATATTAATTATTTTCATTAATACTAATAAACAATTTCATGAGGTAGACCCTAATATTACCTATGTGTAACAGATGGGAACTGAGCACAGGGAGCTCAGTACTTAACCAAGATCAGGAAGCTGGGAAATGGCCCTACCAGGATTCAAATTCAATTGGACAGATGGGAGAAAACACCAAGTTGTGAAAAGTGGCTTTCCCCAGGCAGTGGATCAGGAGAAGTTTAGGAGGGACTTTGAAAGATTCCTCAAATTCCTCAGTTCCTCATTTTTATAAAGTAGGACAATGACATTTCTATCACAAAAAGAAATACAAAACAAGACCAAATATGAATTTTTACAAGTTCTCCACATTAAGAGTTACAAATGGATAAACTAGAACATTCTTCTAGGTCTGTCAGTCATAGGTCTTTGTCAGTAAGATCTTCTCAAATAGCAGTGATATCTCAAGATACAGATTTTGGAGGGAACTGACCTGCCACGGAAACATGCACTTCCTTCTCCACATTGAGTATTAGGTTCCTTACAACACAGGACACATTTGCTGTTGAACTTTTGTCCACTGTGAGAGATGATTCCACACGAAACAGTCCATTTTCTTCTATTGTCTTTGTCTCAGAGGCTGGCATCAAGTGCAGTCCTTGATGGTCCCTCCATCGCAGCTCAGGCTCTGGATACCACCTGGTGGATGTGCAGGTCAACTTAATTTCCTGCCTATTTCCATGCTCAATGTGAACATGAGGAGCCATACCTGAGCCTAGAATAGCCAAAGAGAGACAGAGAAATTACACTTCTCCAAGAGTTTTGTTGCCATTTTACATTTTAATTAGTTTCTTAGGAAACTCAGTTTTCTTATTTATAAAAGTGGAGGTTAGAAAAACAACTAGTCACAAAGAATTTTGTAGAAAACAAATCAGCTGTATCAACATTTAAGAAGTATCCATATGCCAGCATGTCTGTATTGGTTTCTTTTTCCTCTCTCGCCTTTGAAACATAACTGATTATTTTATCTGATAATTCATAAATTTGGGTAGAAGAACACTCTATCAATTTATTTGCAGCCTCTAAAGTAAAAGGCACACATCAGTTAGTGGTTATCTGTGACAAATTGTTAGTCATTCTCCAAATATCTTTAATCCCTAATTCTAAAGAAGTACTTTTTTTTTAAAGATTTTATTTATTTATTTGAGACAGAGAGAGACAAAGAACACAAGCAGGAGGAGGGGCAGAGGGAGTGGTACCAGCAGATTTCCCACTGAGCTGGGAACTTGATGTAGGGCTCCTTCCCAGGACACTGAGATCATGACTTGAGCCAGACACTTAAACACCCGAGCCATCCAGGTGCCCCAAAATGTTATTTTAAGTAAGAACGTTTATAATTTGGGGAATGATACCAACATCAATGTGCTCCAAAGAACTAGGTATGGGTGACTTCTGAGCACCTGAATATTGTTAGGAACTGAAATTCATGTTTTAATCAATTAAATTTATTTCAACTAAGTTTAAATTTCAATGTAACATGTGGCTAGTAGCTACCATTTTGGATGGTACAATGGGGAACTTTGGGGAACAATATAAGTTTTAACTGTGGATATGTCAGCCCAGGCTAAGAGTGCTCGTTCCAATCCCCCTTACAATTAGGAGTGACTTTGATATGCTGGTGGAAGTGTTTGAAATGAAAATGATGTGCATGCCTTCTAGAATATTTCCTTCAAAGGAAGGAGGTACACCTTTTCCTTCACTCTTTCTCTCTTCTCAAGGGCTGGAGCACACAGAGTGTCTGTGAGTCATCTTCAAAAGTGGATTATGTGGATATAGCAAAACATCAAGATAAGAAATGTGTGAACCTGACAGTGTCTAGCCATTCTTTCAGTTCTGTGCTCCCTTCTGCCTTTAACTCAGAGAAAAGAAGCTCTGGTTTAAGCAACTGTCTTTGGCAGTTCAGTGAATAGTATGCAACATTCCACACAGTGTTATGTACAGTAACTAATACAATCTATAACAACAACAACAAAAAGATCAAATTACAGGGATCAAATTATCCTTGTTTTGGTTTGAATTATATCTTCTGAAAAGATATGTTCAAGTCCTAACCTTCAATATCTGTGTCCTTAATTGGATACCATTTTGTACATGTAATTAGTAAAGTGGAAAATATACTGGATTAGGGTGGGTCCTAATCCAAAGGGAATGTGGTCTATATGAACAGAAAGAAATTTGGACACAGAGACACAGGAAAGTGACTCTGTGAAGATGGAGGCAGAGAATGGAAAGATCTCAGCACAAGCCAAGGCATGCCGGGGCTACCAGAAGCTGGAAGAAGCAAGGAAGCACTCCCCTCAGATGTTTCCCTGGGACCATAATCTTGATGACAAATTGATTGTGGACTCTGGCCTCCAGAACTGTGAGAAGATACATTTCTGTTGTTTTTAGTCCAGCCCATTTGTAGTAATTTGTTAAGGCAGTCCTTCTATTAGGTTGGTGAAGGAAAATTATCTAATGTCATCTGATGTTGCATGGATGGCCAGACCCTGACAAACACGAGAGGAGGTAGTAAATAGCATGCCGCACCAGTGATGACCTCGTTGGCACAGTGGTGCCCCCCAGTGCTGGTACTGATAAATGGTATTTTCAAAATACAATAGCTTTGAGAATCAGTAGAGCATCATGGCTATGAGGATAAGCTCTAGAGTCAAAGGTTATATTTGTACTGGCTGGCATCAGTGACCCAGTGTAACTAATGACCCAATCACTCTGTGCCTCATCCCCCTTTCGTAAAACAAGGATAAAAAGTGTCTCAAGTCATATGATTGGTATAATGATTGCTTCATATAAACTGCTTACTGGGCTGAAATAAATGAATAATAAATAAATAAATAAATAAATAAATAAATAAATAAATAAATTTTATTCATCTTAAAGAGTTAATCAATAAAGAATACAAAGAAAAGATGTTTTTGTTTTTGTTTTGTTTTGGCTGGGATCTTTCAATATGAAAGGCCATCCCATTGCATTTCATGTATTCAGGCTACCTTCTAAGAGTTGAAGGGAAATGGTATTATGGGTGGGTATTTTCTAAAAACAAAATTATATTTATCAGCTTTTTGTAGAAACACGATAAATATTTCATTAGTATCTGATTTTCTGGAGGAAGAGGAGTGATGTTGTACTTCAAATTATGCCATCCTATTTACCTTATTAAATGTGTGGGCTAAGGGAAAACACAACCTCTGGATACACCATCAATTAATAATAGGAGTGGGAATTAGGAGTGCGGTAATTTCACAATGGATAATTTCAGAGATTTAAAACATGTATTCCAAGTGTGGTGTTAGCTATTAATGACCTAATTTGCATTATCAAGTCAAAACTGAGGGGTCAAAGTGGAGAAAAGATTGCCAGCAGGAGAAGAAACGAGGTCATGATGGTTGTCCTATTACTGTGGGTTTCAAACTGGCATCCTTGAGGCCTGGTTGGTTTCTGACAGAGCACAGGCTGACCTGAATACATTCTTTATCCATTTAAGTGTCTTGGATTTTCATTGTCCTATGGCCAGGGCAGGGAGAGAAAATCTATAGTGTCCATCCTTATGAGACTATCTGATTATGCCACCTAGTATCAGGCCTTCAATTTTATGTCTTATCTCTTAGAAAATATTTTGGTGTGTTTGCAGGCTATACTTGTGGTTGCCCTAATAGCTATTAATTGATGGATTTGCCTACCTGCATCTTGTGAGTGTCAAATTACTTAGATAGTAGAGGGCAATTGATTTTAAGTAGAATTTAATGTTAGTGTTTACTGAGGTTCCGGGTTTTGCAGAAATTATATTACCCACACTCTCCTGGATATTTAAATAGCACAGGGCAAGAGTTGGTTTTGTTTTGACTAAAGGTATTGAAGAATCTTTTCTTTAGGAGACAGTGTACAACTGTGGAGCTGTCTGCAGAGACTGCATCTTTATCAGAAACTGGTTACTCATCCTGGGGCAAATATCACTCTTCCAGAATGGAGAAATGGATAAAGAAATTCATGCCAGAAATAACAGTATTTTTTTAAGATTTTATTTATTTATTGGAGAAAGAGAGAAGAGATAGCAACAGAGAGCACAATTGGGGAGGAGTGGAAGAAGCAGGCTCCCCACTGAGCAAGGACTCAGATGCAGGACTCCATCCCAGGACCCTGGGATCATAACCTGAGCCTAAGGCAGACACTCAACTGACTGAGCCACCCAGGCGCCCCTAGTACAGCCATTCTTAAAAAATTACAGTAACTAAGGGAATCAGAAGAAAACCTAAGGTTTCCAGCTAGAGAACATCAAGGACTCTGGAAGAGTCTGGAAGAGATGAAAACTTCTAATGCCACACATTGACACTACTTTTCATTGGGTATAGGTGTTGGACACAAGTGAATCCAACCCAGGAAGAACAACACAAGGTCATAAATAATTCACCTGGAGGAGGTGAGAGCATTAAATCAGCATAGCACTTTATATTCCTGATTTATAATGACTAAGGTTAGTAGGTACAAAATGAGATAGCTCCCACATAATCAAAAAGTTGTAGCAAAAAACAGCCCACTTGGAAAACATTTAAAGTACAACCCCCTATATTTAGGGAGCACAGAAGTCTTTTTTTTTAAACCATCTGGATTATTCAGAACATATTTGTGATCACTTATTATGTCAATATTTATATACAAGTTTATGTTTTTTAAGCCAGAGGGAGATACAATTTCCTAAGAATTTGAAAATACATCTCTTCTCATTAATTTGGAATGCATCCCATGAGTGCACTGTGAATGGTTGCATCTGCAAGTATTGTACTTAGTTGGAATATAAAGTCCAGATGTTTCTTTTGCCCACAGGGAACATGAAAACATGAACCAAATTTCTTTGGATATTGTGGGAACTTATGGGTGTAGTAAAAAGGTGGGTGGAATTCATGGTTATTGATGTAATATATGTCCACAGTGCAAATTAAGAAGATCACCATAGGCTTTATCTTCATTTTATTTTAAAAAAATTGTCCTTGGGTAACCAATACAACTTCCCTTGAATTTATGATTTGGAAAAATCAAGGATGTATCAGATAACCTTATCTACAAGATAAAGGAATTATAAAGTAGATTCTAGAAGTGTATCAATGAACCATTGTTGGAGCTGATAAACTCATGCAGAAAATCAATGTCAGAGTTTAGTGGCAATAGCTTCAAGATTGGAAATGCATTCTTCTAAGGAGAATGGGGTAAAATAGGATAGTGGAAAGTTGTTTTCTATTTAGTGATAGGATAACTGTACAAAGAACAAGTAAGTCTGAGATAAAATTGAGATGACCCTAAAAAAATGACATGTTGTTCATTGAAGAAGCAACAGTAGCAACTGGCTCTCAAATTCAAAGCCCTTGATAAGAGCTTACCCAAGGTTTAGGAAATGTCTGTAGAACTTCTAGAAGTGGATGTCCAACACTTGGATTGCTTCAGAAGTTACCACAGTAGAGTGAATGATCCTTGCTCTAAAGGTAAATCTCAGTGAATGGATGAACATAATTTCTCATTCATCCCTGTTAGTGCCTGGTTAAATGCCTCCAGTGGGAGTGACATTCGCTTGTGTGAGGAACTCCAGTATACTTTCCTAAAGATGCAGATTTTCTGGGACATCTGGGTGGTTCACTTGGATAAGCATCTGCCTTCAGCTCAGGTCATGATCCCAGGGTCCTACGATCCAACCCTGCCTTGGGCTCCCTGTTCAGGGAGAAACCTGCTTCTCCCTCTCCTCCCCATTTGTGCTGTCACTAGCTCTGTCTCTCTCTCTCAAATAAATAAATAAAATTTAAAGAAAGATGCAGATTTCCCTAAACCCAGGAAGTAATCTCAGAAAGAGGTAACTATTCTCCCCTTGACTCAGCAGAAATACTATTAGGTGATGTATGTATCAAAGTGTCTGGCAACAAAAACTTTGACTCAAAAAAGTGTTTAAATCTTGCAAGCAAGTCTCTTCACAGTAGCCCCCTTTATTTTATGAAGAATTATATAGTACCCACCATTTATTATATAAATGTGGATAAAGGATTACTTAGAGCATATGCAGAATTGTCACTAAACAGGAGGCAGGAACATTTGCAAACAGGTTAGGGAGTCCTGGAGGAGAAGATTTTCCTGCCTTTGGGAGGAAGGTCAATATTATTGGCTCCATCTGATGGATTAGGTTAGTTTCTCTTAATATACATTATAAGGAGGTGATACAGAAACTCATCATCTGAACTCAGTCTAAGGCCTTACAATGTTTATAGAGAAAATGCTGATTAAGTCTCAGTGTATGGTTGAATTAGAATCCTAACCTTTCATTCTGGCAGTATAGTTTTTTTGTTTGTTTGTTTTTGTTGTTTTGTTTTGTTTGTGGAAAATATCTGAGAGGGAGTGAGATTTAAGGGGACAGATTATGCAGGGATCTGAACAAACAAGGATGTTATACTGAGAGTCAGCAACATCGCATCTGACTGGACCGTTGCCAGAGTGGACAGCAGCAAGGTGCAGAAAACGTAGCCTGGTAGCAGGCTGGTGAGATTCTTGCTGCCTCTGTTTAGTTCCTTCTGTGTTTCTGAATAGAGACTAAGATACATTCCTGGGACTCTGCTGAGATAGTACCTACTATAACCCCTGTTCTTTCTTTCCTTCAAAGTAATGATGTTGCAATAGAAAACATGAAAATATATTTTTACTGCAGCCAAAGAATGTTGGGATGGATTGATTGATCGGTTTTACATATTTAACTTTCTAGGCATTACATCATAGTATTTGTATAGATTTAGCCACCTCTACCCATATACACAGATACTTCAGACTGTTGATGTAAACATAATAAAATTTGTGTAAGAGTTTTCATTGCAGAGACTCACCTGTGACCAGCACTTGGAATGTTGCCTCATTGTAGTATGTGGAGCTTTCAAAGAAACATGCATACTCCCCTCCATCTGAAGGTTGGATGGGATGGATCCTTAGGGCAACATGCCCTCTGGTAATATTCTCCTTCAGGAACTCTGTCCTCCCTTGGTACTCTGGCCTCTGCTCTTCCATATCATTCTGGGAAGTACTATAACGGTGCACCAGGCCAAAAGGATCATTCCGGTACCATCTCACTTCCATGTTCTGAGCATCCATTGATGGGCTGAGCTGGCAGGACAACACAGCCTCTTCCCCAACCAAGGCAATGACTGGTGCTCTTGGTCCTGTCACATGGAATTGCCCTGGAAGTAATTTTGAAAACAATGGAGTCATCACTGAGACTGTGACAGGCATGATTGTGACCATCTGATCAGTAAACAAGTAGACCACGCTAACTAACTTAGTGAGCTGTGGCCATTTAACGAACAGAACTAAAATAAGGACACACAAATACACTGTTAGTGTAAGAGATAGTAGAGGACATGATGCCAATGAGCAACAGTCACATGATCCCAACAAAAATTTAATTGGGTTTTCCCTTTGTCTACGATTGGAATTCAAATTATATAAATCTCATTCTTTTTGCCTTATATGCATATATATCATATATTATTTTATAACAATATATATTATGTAAATATTTGATATATAATATATAGTTATAGTATTTTATAATTAGTTATAATATAATTAAATATTTATATAATATATATTGTTATAAAATATTATCATTTAACAGATGGGGATATTGAGTCAGTCAATGATTAATTATTGGGTCAGTGATTAATGAATTGAGTGGAGGTCTCCCCAGACTGCAGGCCATGGGGACAGGGATCTGGGACTACTACTACTACTCACTGCTCCCGGCCCAACCACAGTCGATGGAGGCTTGCTCTGCGTGGCCCAAGCTGTTCCCTCCACAGGCCCTCACCAGGCACCCCCTGTCCTCCTCACCCCAGCATCTCTCTCGTTCTACTTCCCCCTCTGCCTCTCCCCCCTACTTCTTCTCTTTCCTCTCTCATAAGTAAATAAAATCCCCCCGAAAAGTAAAAGATTGAGCATGAAGGTGGATATTTTGAGCCTTTTAGACCTGGCTAGGAACACTCTCCTGTATGTATATCTTTGTCACCTTCCCCCTTGTGCTCATGGCTGCAGAGGTACATGACCTCCCAGGGAGGGAGAAGGCCCACGGTGCAGGGACTCTGGGGTCCTGAGTGACCACAGGAAGGCGCTCCATCTCCCATCTGAATAGCCACTCAGCGCTGTCATGTGGGGGAATCCATGGTGACATGCTACCGGAACTTGGGGAGATATTTGGTACTTCAGCGTAACAAAATATACCTGCTAAATGTTGAAATCACCAAGTTAACTTCAATAGTTACCAGCCTAGTAGCTTTAAAAATGACCAAAGGGGCACCTGGCTTCCTCAGTCAGTAGGACACGTGGCGCTGGATCTCGGGGTGGTGAGTTTGAGCCCCACATCGAACACAGAGTTTACTTAAAACACAAAACAAAAGAAAACAAAGCCCTTCCAAAGGACCCAAATCAATTAGGCTCCAACAATTGGACTGGTCGGTGGTGGGATGGATCCTCTGGCCTGTTCATCAGCCGCTGTGCCCTGAGCACTCAGATGAGGCAGGTGCTTCTCACCACCCGGATTCTCCCTCTAGGAGCTCAGGGTCTAGAGGGAAGATGGACAAACATGAATGAAAAACGTGAATGAAAAGAGCAGTTACTCCATAGGAAGAGAGCAGGGGCGACAGCTGGGTCCCGAGCTCCGGCAGGTGAGGGGTCTGACAAGGCCGTGCTGAGGTGACATTGAGATTTCCTGAGGCAGGCCAAGGAGACACCCCAGCACAAATCCAAGTATATGCAGCCAGCAGAGGGCACCACGCTGCAGAGGAGTGGAGGCCCAAGTTGATGTTGCCAGAGTGGAGGTTAGAAAGGAGGAGAGCAGAGAGGGAGAGGAGGAGGGGCAGGGCCTGGGGCAGGTGGACAGTCTCAGCACCCTGCTCCTAGTGCTGGGTCACACCACATCTCCCCACACTCGGTGGCTTCGCCCACCAACACTCACTGGGTCACAGTCTCCGGGGATCAGGACCCCAGCAGTGCTCAGCTGGGGGCTCCTACCAGAGCCTCTCAGGAGGTTGGGGCTGTTGACAACACCAAGACAGGACCTGCTTCACTGAGAACCCGAGCTCACTTAGGGGTGTTGGCAGGATTCAGTCCACCTCGAAGGCCTGAGTTCTTCTGTCTGTTGTTGGCCCTCGGTGCTAGGCCACGTGCACATGCCTGCATCATGGTTCCACATAGGGACTTGTTCCCCAGTGTGGGGATCTGAGACAATACAGATCAGGGCCAGCACGGGGCCGGGCACGGAGCTTTTATAACCGAATCTCGGAAGGGGCTTTGGGTCGTGTTGCCATGTTCTGTGGAATGGAAGTGAATCACTACGTCCAGATCACACTCCAGGGGAGGGGGTTACACAAGGATGTGTACACAGGGGTTGGGGATCAGCGGGAGCCACTGAGGGGAGAAGGGGAAGACCCCTGCTGGGTCAGTGCCTTGCCCAGAATCAAGGACTGGTAAGAAGGCTGGACCAGGCACGAACCCAGCTCTTTGAATGTCTTCAAAGTTGGGGCCCTGGATGCACCTCACCATTCAGTGGGGGCTCTGGAAAAGGTCGTGTTGAAGTAAGTGGCCACAGACATGGAGACGGTGTGGGGGTGAGGGTGAGCATTGATATCCTACAGGAGGCATTCCAGCACGTTCTTGTCTGAGGAGGAGCCAGGTCATGGCAACCCACTGAGTGGCCCCCCATCCACATCACACCCATTGGAAAGGAGGTAATGGCTCGCAGCGCAGGACAGGCAGACTCTAGGGGTAAGGGTGGATTCTGACCTTCAAGGGCCAAGGCTCCACCGCCTTCTTTAGGGTTTGCTCTGGCACTTAGGAAGCCTAAGATCTTGGGAAGCTATTGCCCATCCCTCTGTCGGAGGGGCTGCCCTCTTCGGGGTCTCCAGAGTGTGAGCCCTGGGGTACACACGTGCACAACATGCTGAGCGTCCACATGCTCACACGCACACGCACACACACACACACACACAGAGACACCAGTAGGGACCGTGGGGTGGAATCTGACCAGTAGCGGACTCAGAGAAGGTGAGAAGAGGAAGAAAATGTGGTTGGAGGTATTTCCTACATGAGACACCACTCCTCCAGTTTCATAGATCTCATCCCACATATGCCTGGGACATCTGGAGGAAGTCCATGCTGGAATACTGTGCACTGGACAGACCAGACACAGACCGTCCCTGACAAGTACAGTGGCTTAGGCAGGGTCAGTCCAGGTAAGAGTGGAGAGTTGTGTCTGAAGCCGGGTGTGTTTCCAAGCTGGGGCCCTGGCTGCACCCAGACCTTCCCTGTGGGCTGTGGTGAGGGGTGCGCTGTGTCACTGGGCACAGATGTGGCCTTGCATGCAGACCGGGGATGAGCAGCCGGGGGCCCAGAGCACTGTTGGTGGGCGTGTCAATCCGGGAGTGGACCCAGGTAGGGGATCCCAGGCAGTGAAGTCACTTCCTTGACCACAGACCCCAACAGAACTTGGAAGCCCCGTCACCAGGCACCCACATTCTACTGTAGTCCCGCATCAGGGTCACTTGACTGGAGACACCCGATCATGAAAGATGTTCTCTTGTTGTTTGCCTACTTCCCGGGGCTCTGGCTTCCAGAAACCCCAGGGAAGGGCTTTTTCACCTGCTGCAGACATTGGCTCAAGGCTCACCCCCGCTGCCTCAGGGCGTTTGGCAGGAGGGGCCATAAGGTAATACAGAGAAGGCCGGGCCAGGCCAAGCCACCTCCCTGAGCCACCCCAGGCCAGCCCCATCCCCTCCTCTTGAGTTTCCGGGAAGGAGGGATGTGTGGGGAGGTCCTGCCCCTGGGCTGGAGGACGTCGCAGGGCAGCGGATGCCCTGGCCGTGCCTTCGTGTTCACACCGAGGTCATGGTGGACGGGGGTGGGGGGTCGGGCAATGAGGATCCCTGAGGGCCTCTCACCTGTGCCAGAGCAAATCCAAAACCCTGAGGCGGTGTCGCGTTTCTCTCCGCGGTGGAGGGCTGTGCATCCTGTGGTGTGGTGTGTGTGTGGAATGGAGTCCCTGGGTCCGAGGCCCAGCAAAGGTAGCCGCACAGGGCTCTGAGGCCTCGTGCCTGGCCGCCTGGCACTGTCTCTACAGAGCTCCCGACAGGAGACGGGGCAGGAGCTGGACGATGAGGGCCTCCGCGCTCCCTCCGTGAAGGACAGGAAGGTGCCCCACACTGGCAACAGAGTCCAGCGCTGGCTCAGGGTGAGTGCAGGTGCTGGGCTGAACCACCCCCCAGGGCCCCGATGCAGCAGAAGGGCCTCAGGTCCCAGAAGCCAGCCTGCTACTGCCCTGGGCTCCCTCCCACAGTCCTGCTCCATCTGGATCTGCATCCCCATCTCCTCCCCAAACTTGCCCTCGGGGCCCTGCCCCTGCCTGGGCCAGATGCGCCATCATTGTCCACGTATTTGTAGGAATATCAGAAAAGAGACTTTAAACCATGTCTCATCCCATTCGGCTAGAATCGTCTTGCACTGTGCCATGCATTTTCCTAACTAGTCCTCCGTGTGTCCCCTTTGGCCTAACAGTCCTTCCCCATCTTCTCCAATCTTGCACATGATCATGGTGAGTTGGGAGAGTTTTCCCCAAAGGGACATGGGGCTCATGGTACTGTGTCTTCTGCTTTGCCCTTTGGTTGTGAAAGTCCACATCCCTGGGGCCCCTACAGGGTCAGGAGCAGGGGCCTCATTGTACAACATTCCAGAAGGCCAGTCGGTTACCACAGCCACTGAGGCCTTGAGTGATGCAGGGCTTTGATGGGACTCCCCTCTGTGGCCAACTCACAGTGCTGCACTAAACATCCTACATGCCCTACTATCCTGAGCCCTCTCACCTAAGAAAACGTGTCTGTGCTCTCATCTCAAGAATGGGGTATGTTGTCAGAGATCACGGGATCGGTGCCATTCATGCGGGGAGGTGGTGTCCATACTCAGCTAACACCCTGAGCTGACATAAAACGTGTTCCGACATTATCGACTTCAATTCCTTGTATGGATGCCAAGGACCTTTTTTCTTTGTCCTGAAAGACTTACTGATTGGTTGATTGATTGATTGATTTGAGAGAGAGGCAGGGGGAGAGTGGGGACAAGCAGAAGGAGAGACAGAATCCTCAAGCAGACTCTGCCCCTAAGTACGGAGCCCTATGAGGAGCTCGATCTCAAGACATTGAGATCGTGACGGAGCCAAAACCAAGAGTCTTAGGATTAACCCAATGAACCACCCAGGCACCTCATTGTTTTCTCTACTATGGGCCCTCTTGTCCCACCTGTTGCCATAAGTCATTGAGATCTTGGGGATTTGGTCTGCGCTCCCACCCCCAACCCTCCTGGTGGCTACAGAGCTGAGTGCATGTCTCCTCCGTTTCACCTCAGGATAAAAACGGCTCAGCCACAGAGAGGAATGAGACCCGCGTGCTCTGGGCCAACCGGGCTGACCTGCTGGAGATGCCAATAACACCTGGTGCCCGCCTTCGTAGGCAAAGACCTCAGCCACATCTCCACATTCCTGGGCACGTACACGGCTTTTGCCACCACCCCGAGGTGCTGGACCTCTTCTTTACAACGTGAGCACCCTGCCCCTCCACAGCCCAGTGAGATCTGGCCACCGCCTGGTTGTGAGTCTTGGGAATGTCACCAAACTTCCTCGAGCCTCGGTTTGCTCCTCTGACTGGGGCAGACTTATTATAGGGACTCAGTGGTGTCCTTTAGGGAAAGTACACCTGGGGGCCTGGGCCTGCAGAAAGGCCTGCTAGAGGGGCTGTGGTTGTGCTCATTTATCATTGTCCTGCTCCTCACGAGGAATCCTCTGCCTCATCCCTCACTGTCACTATGATCTTGAGCTGGGCTGTTTTGCCATTTGAAAGGGAGATTTGAGACTCCATCTGGGGTCCGAGTCCTGGGTGAAACCAGAGCAGGGATGCCTGGGGCTGAGCAGGGGGCCCAGGCCCACTCAGATATCTGTGATGGGGTGGTTGGGGCCCTTCCATTCATCAAGCATTCAGGAAGCCCCACTCAGTGCAGGCGCTTCCCTAGGAGCTGACTGGCCCCTGCACAGAGCAGACAGTACCCCAGGGCTCCAGACTAGTCGGGGGTCAGACAGTGACACTAGACATGATGAGAGGTGGCATCCACAGGACATTTCATGTGGTGCCCCTCTGGCCTCCTCTAGATATGGGGGCGTTCTCTCTACTTCTGATGAGCTCGGCGGAGCCCTGGAGCAGCGGAACATGTGAGTGAGGTTCAGCTACTACAGGAGGGAATTCCCTCCCCATGAGGGCAGGGAGGGGACTGTGAGATGGGGGGCTGCTGGACCCTCATCTCACACATCTGCGACTCCTGCTTTAGGAATCGGGGGAAAAGGGGAGCTGTGGGTGGACTGTGGGCACTGTGGGAGAGCAGAGGGGGCTGGAGGACAGCTTCAGCCCCTAAGAGAGTCATTGCCCATCCCTGCCCCCTCCCAGCCCTGTCTCTACCCCAATCCCAGGACACACAACAAGGAGTGTGGGGCCATCACACTCAGCGATCTGGTGGAACCTGGACACTGGGTGCTCAGCAGGTGCTCAGGAGACCCAGTGAGAGCTCAGGGACAGACGTCCCCCACCCTGTGGGAGATGAGTGTCAGTGGAAAGAGACCCACTCAGGGCACCTAGTGAATGAGGCAGCATTAGGCACCGGAGGTAAAGCTGGAGGTATTGGGAGGGTCCTGGGAAGGCCTGGCACGAGACAGAGTGCCTTTGCTCCCTCCTTGGCTGGATATTCACAGAGCAGTGATGTGTGCAGGGAGGACAGTGAACAGGCCCGACACCACCCCTCCCTGGCCGCATGCAGTTGAATCCAAGTGGCAAGTGGGCAAGGACACAGGCTGACGAGTGTGCCCGGACTCCCCCAACAAGGACAGAAATGGCCACACCATTGATCAAGGGCTCCCCCTCACAAAGGCTTTTGGCAGCCTGGCCTCTGTGACCAGGCCTGCGTCAGGCAGTCCTTCCAGATCACAGGTGCACAAGGAGTAGGCGCGGTCTCTGACATTCAGGGGTTCCCTGGGACATCTGTGTGGGAGGGTGCCTGTCCTCTGACTCCCTGCCTACCTGTCTGTCCCCAGGGCCATCTCCTCCATCCTGGGCACATGGCTGGACCAATATCCCCAGGATTTTTTCCAGCCCCCAGAATTTCCCTGCCTGAACGTGCTGCTCACATACATGGGCCTCCATGTGCCAGGCTCGGACCTGGAACGCCGTGCCCAGCGTCTGCTGTCACAGCTGCAGCCCCTGGAGCCCCCGAGCCAGAGGCTGGGGGTGAGGAGGGCCAGGGGTGCCCGGCTGGGCCCGTGGAGGGGACCGGGCGGGCCACGCAGAGCAAGCCTCCACAGAGTGCGGTTGGGCCGGGAGCAGTGCGTAGTCCCAGATCCCCATCCCCATGGGCTGCGGTCCAGGGAGACCTCCCGGGGATCGGATCCTGGACTCAGCACTGAGCAGAGGGAAGAGTTTCCTTCACTTAGGAGGAAGGGCCGTGGGGAGCCCATCAGGCCGAGGAGACTTCCTCTTCTGGGAGCTACAGCCCCAGCCCCGGAGCGAGATCCGGAGGGAGCGCAAGAACCGGGCCCAGCTCCCGCTGTGGCCCCTGCTGTCGCCTGGGAGCCCCCGCGGGCCGAGCCGTCCCTGCTGCGGGGGCTCAGCCATTGGGGAGAGCAGGGGCGTGCCCGGCCCCGTGGGCGCCGTGGCAGGTGCTGGTCCGAGCGCTCGTTCACGCTCCTGCGCTGGAAGAGCCACCCGACCCGGAGGTCGAGCAGGGTCCAGGCCCTGGTCCTGGGGTCGCCGCCGGGCCGAGCAGCCCCTGGCTCCGTGGAGCAACCAGCCCCTGCCCCCGGAGGACGGCTTCCCCTCCCCTGTCACTGCATTCCTTGTAGTGTTTGTGGTCTGTATGCACCTGTATGGTGGCTTCCTGGACTTCGTTCCTTAAATAAAGTAGAATCTGAGTTTACGTAAAGTTTTACTCTGATCCTTTTCTTTTCCTTTTTTTTAAATAGAGATTTTGTTTATTGATTTGACAGAGAGAGAGAGAGCGCGCGCGACAGCAGGAACACAAGCAGGGGGAGTGGGAGAGGAGAAGCAGGCTTCCGGCTGAGCAGGGAGCCCGATGTGGGGCCCGATCCCAGGACTCTGGGATCATGACCTGAGCCGAAGGCAGATGCTTAACGACTGAGCCACCCAGGCGCCCCTACTCTGATCCTTTTCTTTTCTTTCTTTCTTTTTTTTTTTTATAAACTTTTTATTTATTGATTTGACAGGGAGAGACACAGCGAGAGAGGGAACACAAGCAGGGGGAGTGGGAGAGGAGAAGCAGGCTTCCCGCGGAGCAGGGAGCCCGATGCGGGGCTCGATCCCAGGACCCTGGGATCATGACCGAGCCAAAGGCAGAAGCTTAAGGGCTGGAGCCACCCAGGCGCCCCTACTCTCATCCTTTTCTTTTATTTCTTTCTTTCTTTTTTTAAATAAAGTTTTTATTTATTGATTTGACAGGGAGAGACACAGCGAGAGAGGGAACACAAGCAGGGGGAGTGGGAGAGGGAGAAGCAGGCTTGCCATGGAGCAGGGAGCCTGATGGGGGCTCAGTCCCAGGACCCTGGGATCATGACCTGAGCAGAAGGCAGAAGCTTAAGGGCTGGAGCCACCCAGGCGCCCCTCTGATCCTTCTCAATTGTATATCCAGGTGCCATGAGGTACACTCAGAGTGTTGCTCAACAATTCACTTCTAGAACATTCCCATCACAGAGACCACTGCTCTTCTCCCTGTCTCTGATGTTTACCTGTTCTGGGATTTTCCTGTGTCTGGAATCCTACAATATGGCCTTTTGTGTCTGGTTACAGAACAGAAGAGTGATTCACAATGTTTTTCAATTTTTTTATAAAAATAACATTTTTGTTACAAAGGGATGTTCCTGACAATGCAAAGATTCTGGGAAGCCGCAAAACGAAGTCTTTTCGTTATGTGCGATAGGTTCCCATTTATAAGGATGCCTCGAAAGGCAGAAACCACAAGAGAAATGTCTGGGTCCTGGAGACACCTTTAAATTCTTTCATTTTCCTGGATAGACCACGTTTATCTTATTGTAATGTGCATAGTATAAAAATGTTAAAATCTCACGTGAAATCTTCCCATTTACTACTAAGATATTTGGTACTAAAGTAAACAGTTCTTTAGGTATTAGCCAGATTATGTTTATTTAGTAAAATAATCATTTGAATATGAAGAAAAGAAGACACATTCCTTCTCCCAAGAAATAATCACCCTTAACACATGAGTCCATCTTCTAGTTCTTTCCCTCTGAGTGCAGCGTGTGTGTGTGTGTGTGTGTGTGTGTGTGTGTGTGTGTGTGTGTGAGACATGGTAGGGCAGGGCGGTTCCAGGGCTGGGCTCTTGATCTACCTGACGTCCCCACAGTGGACAGACGCTGTCACTCCTGTCCCCTGGGGCATTCTCAGTGGCCACAGAGCATTTCCTCAGCTGCCCCAGCTGTTGAACAGTTGAGCCATTTACATGGATTTGCCTCTCAAAATTACACTGAGAAGTACATCCGTGCCATAAATCTCTGTTTCTTTAGGCCTGATTCCTAGAGGAACAAATGGACTCCCCTTGAGCCACATTTCTGGAGTATTGGCCGCAGACTCCTCTATCTATGCTCTCTTTATTAAGGTGGAGCCTTGTTTGGGAAAGGAGGGACCCAGAGACCCGAGATGAGCCCTGGAATCATGAGGAGGACAAGCCGGCAGTGAGGCCACCAGGGTCCCTGGCAGTGACCCACAGAGCAGGGAAGAGCCTGCCCACAGCCCCCTCATGGGTCCTCCCCCACAAGCATCCCTGCCCCGAGTCCTGGGACACACCTCACGCAGGCCCGTCCCGGGACGCGCCCCAGCCACTCCAGCCCCTCCTGCGCCATAACTCAGCTTCTGACTCGAGCAACCAGGCCGTGCTCCAGGCAGCAGAGGGCTGCATGTCGGGCCCTCCTGTCTGCTTGCGCCCTGGCCATCCTGGCTGGAGCCCATCGTCTCAGGGAGGCACCTCGGATGGCAGCGCGGGTCAGTGAGTTGCAGACGTGCGTTCATCCGGATGTAGGGTTAGTGGCGACAGCGAGAACCACTGGCAACTCTGTGAGCACGACAGACCTTTAGAAAGCACACTGGGTGCCCATGGGAGCTGCAGGATGGACTGAGCCTCAGCCAGGGGCGTTGGCACTGGGCATAGCCCCTCCACAGCCCTCAGGCTCCTCCAGCAGTGACCCCCTGCCCCTGCCTGCCCCAACCGTGGTGTCCCTCAAGTTCAGCTTGTGCGAGAGAGGGGGCTGCACTTCCCGCTCAAGACACCATGTGAGGAGAAGGGGGAGACCCCTGTCCTCCCCCAGCAGCAGGTGAGGGGGAGTCCACTTCACCTGGACCTGTATGGGAGGCCATGGCCAGTCACCCCTGTCCTCTCTGCCCCAAGATGGAGCTCCCCCGGCAGAGAAGACAGATCCTCAGAGACAGAACACGGGGGGCTCTCCCTGCAGGAAGAGAGAGAAACACCATTGGATGGGGAGCAGGGGAGAGAGGAGAGCTCTGAGCACAAGGGGGAGGGCTGCCACAGGCTGGGGCACTGCCATATTGGTCAGGGGCACAGGCTCTGCGTGGGCTTGTAGGGGGTGGCCAGGCTTCATCCTCCCGAGGTTTCCATCAAAACCAAATTCACCTCCAGAAAATACTTTCAACACCAACCACCCAAAGCCTCTGGGATCCTGGCAGCCACGGAGGCCCGAGTTGCCATGTACCAGTGATTACACGGTGGGGGCAGACGGGGGACAGGCATGATGGAGCTGAGGGCAGCTCATTTTGTCTGCTATGGAGGGATAGAGCCCCATCTCAAGGCCCCCCAACATTTGTTCCCAAACCAGGTGACAGTTCAGGGAGCTCCAGGCTGCCAGTGTCCACACTGGGGATTGTCCATGCCCAGGACACAAGCTCTGGGTGATGTCCAGTCCCAGGGCTCACCTGGGTCTGATGGGGGAGCACCAGGGTTGTGGGATCCCAGCTGAGGGACGTGTCACCCATACGGGAGGTGACGAAGGCTTTCTGGAAGGACAACTGAATCAGGGGGAGCCGGGCTTGCCGGGCAGAGGGGACAGACTGAGGCAGAGGCCCAGAGCCCATGGCCCCAGCGGGCTCACAGTGGGCTAACTTAAACAGGTACAGCTAAGGATTGCTGAGTGTCTTTTGAGAACATGAATCATGTCAGTCAATCCCAATAACAATTCCACGAGGAAGGGAGAAAGGCTGTCCCCTTTTGACTAATAAGGGAATCCAGGCTTTAAGGAACTTCCGACTTCCGTGCTCCACAGTGAGGCCGAGGCCGGATTTGACTCCAGGTTCCTGCCACCCCTGGGGGCCCCACCTGACAAGAAGGCTGCATCCAGATGCTTCAGAAGGGACTTCTCAGGTCTGAGGTTACATGACCTTTGTGCCTGGTGCCAGGGAGAAACCTCCTCCTGCCCAGATGAAGGCTGGCTGGTACTGGGAGAGCCTCAGGGCCAACGCCTGCCGTCGTCAGACAACAGGCCCAGGCCCACTGCCCCCTGAGTTCAGTGAGGTCCCCAGGCCTCAGGGTTTGGATGTGGAGTTTGCACACCTGAGTTCCAGGGAGGAGCCGTTTCGATGGAGCACAGAGTCCAATGGCAGAGAGTCAGCAGGTCTAGCCCCTGCTCAGCCTCTTGGTAGCTGGGTGACGCCAGGCGGGGCTCTGAAGCTAGAGACCCCATCCCTAAAACGGAGAACGTAACGGCTACTGCTACGTGGGTTGTCGAAAGAAATGACTGGTACAGGTCCTGCCTGGAGCCTGGAGCACATGGGGAGCCAAGAGGACAGGCAGTCCTCTTGGGGACCAACTTACCCATGTCTCTGTTCTTCCACTTGTTGATTCTGGGGTCATCCTTGAGAAACAGATGCCAAATCTAAGATGAGGGAGAGTTCTTCTAATGCTTCCTTCTCAGGAGTCTATAGCTTCAGCTCTTAAATTTAGGTCTGTGATCCATTTGGGGTTCATTTTCTGTGTCACGTGAGGGGAAGGGCCACCTTCATTCATTTATAATTTCCTGTATCTGCACATGCAAGAAGGGACACAATTTAGTCACTGTAGGACCTTAGGTTGGTACTTGTACGGAGTTGTCAGTAGATCCCAAAGACTTTAGAATAAATCATCTGGAAGCAATTGCCTGATTGTAAAGGAAGGCCCAGAGGAGATTCACTTGGGTCTTCTGTGGAGTCTCAGAGCAGGGTCCTTGTTGAGAGCACACACCCCCCTCTGGTGGCCACAGGAGGCACTGCAGGAGCGCTGCGGGGCTCCCTGATCTGTGAAACAAGCCACATTGCACCTGGGACATCTTCAAGGATTCCCGGAGAGATCAAGAACGATTCTGTACAATTCCGCGTTTCTAGGCGATCTATGAAGAAATAGGCTCCTTCCCAAGTGCACTCTTTCGAGAAGTATTTTCTGAGCAGCTGAGTCAGGCACTGAGTTCCAGAACAGAAGAAAGTAGAGAGAACCGTGGAGGCCTCCCAAAACGCACAGGGTGTAGGTTGGGAAAGTATTGGGAATAATTGGTCCACGCCACAGCTCTGTACATCCGGCTTAAAGAAAACAGTACATTAAAACAAGCCATATTTATGGGTTCCTTTGATTACATTAATCACAAAACATTTTAGAGAATTTGAAAACTATCACTGAGCCTATCTGTATCCTTTCTTCTAAGTTACATGACATCAACTTATATTCCCCGTTAATTTTTCACTTATTAGGGGTACAGGATATGATATATTGAACCCCTA
Source organism: Mirounga leonina (assembly GCF_011800145.1). Taxonomy (NCBI): domain Eukaryota; kingdom Metazoa; phylum Chordata; class Mammalia; order Carnivora; family Phocidae; genus Mirounga; species Mirounga leonina. Next base: position 25,440 of record NW_023270681.1, read on the forward strand.
GTGACTCTATAAAAATACTCATAGAACGAACAGATGAATTCAGTAAAGCTGAAGGACACAGATCCAACATATAAAAATGAGTTTCATCTCGACACACCAATAAGAAGCTAT
>NW_023270682.1:0-16513 GCF_011800145.1 Mirounga leonina
AAAAAAAAAAAAATGCAAGTTTTAACCTCTAGGGAATTACTAAAAGAATAGTAAAAAAAAGATACAACTAACAAGTTAATAGGATAAAATGAAATGATAAAAAATAATTCAAAAGAAGGCAAGAAAGGAGACCGAATGGCACAGACCAGGTGGAATAAAAAATAACAAAAAGATTCAAACCAAAATGTTATTATATTAAATGCAAATGGAATAAATATTCCATTAAAAGAAAGATTATTTTACTGGATCAAAACCAAAAGTATAAGCTACTAACAGAAGAGCACCTTAAATATAAGGATGCAGAGAAGCTGAAAACTACAGGATGAGAAACATACCACGCAACATCATCATAATGAATTGGATCTTTATGCTTCTACGCATTCAACCAAATATTTCATCTACTACAATAATAGTAAAACTTGCATATCACTTATTAAGGTCACCACACCCCAAAGTGGCCTCCAATGATTACTGCCTCCTCCTATTCACCTTGTGAAGCATGCCCCAAACCTACATTAAGTTGGGCTGGCCTGTGTGACCACTAGAATATTGTAACAGGGACGGTGTGTGGCTTCTAAAACTAAATCGTAACAGACATTGTGGCTTCTACCTTGCTCTCTCTGGCATCACTTGCTCTGGGGAAAGCCGGAGGAATATTCAACAGCCCAATGAAGAGAACCATGTGGTGTGAAGAACTGAGGCCTCCTGCCAACAACAGCTCAGGCACCAATGTGCTGGCCACGAGAGCAAGTGAGCCATCGTGAATGCATATCCTCCAACCCCAATAAAGTCTTCACATGACTGCAGCCCTGACCTATATCTTGATTGTCACCTCATGAGAGACTCTGAGCCCGCAAGCTACTCCTAAATTCTTCGCATACAGAAACATTAGGAGATAAAAACGTTTATTGTTTTCTTATGCCACTTTATTTTGGGGTAATATATTATGCTGCAATAGATAACTTATACATTTACTATGTGACAGGAACTGGCACTTCAACTTTGATTAATTCATTTTATGTAGAATAATCCATAGATGCAGAGACTGTTATCATCAGTTCACAGACGAGAACACCGAGGCACACAATAGTTCAGCAACCTGCTCAAGATCACAGTAGTGGAAATGGCATTTGAACCCAAGCAATCTTCCACCAGAGCTGTTTTTTTGTTTTTTGTTGTTTTTTTTTTTTTAATATTACACTCTACTTTTCACAAACCAGGTCCTGGTCCAGGTAGTGAACTTTTCACAAGCCAGACATTGCTCCAGGTAGTGAACAGACACAAAGCCTACTGGGGGAAACAGACTAAAATAAATTAATGTAAATCATGATGTCAGGGAGATAAGTGCTACGAATTACAACAGAGCAAGTTAAGGAAATACGCATGATGGGAGAGAATGGGGTAACTGGGTAGATAAGGTAGCCAAGTAAGATCTGAAGAGATGACATCTGAGTTGGTATCTGAATGAACTGAGGGAAGCGTTCTGTGGATGATTATGTGGCTATCTGGGGGTGTTTCAGGGGAGGGTAACTAAGAGGGGAGACCCTAAGGCTAGAGTGTTCTTGGTAATATTCATGGAAACTAATGCTGGAACTCAGAAAACATGGAAGAACGCGGTAGAAGCTATGGTCAGCGAGGTAGCCAGGCCAGACCATGTAGGGATTTGTAAGCCATGGTAGGAACTGTGTTACTTTATCCAAAGTGCTGTGAGTGGTCATTGAAGAATTCTAAATGGGGAAGTGCAACAATTGGTTAATGTTTTCAAAAGAAAGAATTTTAAAATCTCTGTAAGAAGTGACTTTTAAGAGGCAAGAGTGGACCCGGGGAAAACCATCAGGCCAGCAGAAGTCCAACTCTAGCGGAAAGGTAAGTCAGTTTAACTAGGGTAGGCAGAGGTGGTAAAAAGCTGTCAGATGTGAGATATTCTGAAGTCAGGACCTGCAGAATTTGCTGGTATTAGATATGGAATGTGCGAGAAAGAAAGAAGCTGAAGACAACTCCAAAAGTGTGGGCCTGAATAACTCAACAAATGGAGTTGCCATTTACAATAGAGGGAAACACGTGGAAAGTAACAGGTTGGGTAGAAAGATGGTAACCAGGAGTTCTGTTTTAGACGTGTGATAGTGAGATGCCCATGAAACAACCAGGCAGAGATGGCAAGTAGGTGGTTTAAGAAAGTTGAACCTGGAGACAGATATCTGAGAATCATGAAAGAAGCTCCAAAGGTATTAAATTTTTTACATTTTCTTTAAAGATTTTATTTACTTATTTGTTTGAGAGAGAGTGCGTGCATTTACACCTATGTGCGAGCAGGCGGAGGGGCAGTGGGAGAGGAAGAGGGTAAGAATCCCAGCGCAGAGCCAGACTCAGAGCTGGATCTCATGACCCTGAGATCATGACCTGAGCTGAAACCAAGAGTCAGCCGCTTAACCGACTGAGCCACCCAGGTGCCCTTGCACACTGTACTTCTATGTTTAATTTTTTAAGGAACTGCCTGCCATCACTGATCTCAATAGCTGCTGCACCATTTTACATTTCCACAAACAGTGCACAAAGGTTCCAATTTCCCCACATCCTCACCAATACTTGTTATTTTCTGTTTTGTTTTTTTTTTTAATAGTAGCCATCCGAATGGGTGTGAGGTGGCTACTGTATTAAGTTGAATAATATGTTCATATGTGAATGTGGGTGAACATGTGTTTATCTATGCACCAAACATCCTATAAAGAAACACAAGAACAGCATAACAGTAACTGCCCCCTAGAAGGGGAACTGGGGAATGATGGGGGGGTAAGAGAGTTTTTTCTGTTCAGTAGTGCATGTCTGAATTACCAATTAAATAGTACACAAAATTTTAATTTTTCTAGATTTTTACTGGTTGTAATGAAATTCTTTTAATTTTCCCAGTGTGCCAACCACATTTCTTTTTCACTTGCTTCTTACGCCTTTCCCCCTTTTAATAAGTTATTTTATAAAAGTAAAACTATATACAGAACACTCCTTCCCAATAGTCAACAAAACACTGAATTTGCTAGACTCGATCCAATGGAAGGTTTAAATAATTTAGTAATGGTGTGTTAAAATGTTAGCCACAGATTAGCAAGAGAAATACAATGAAACGTCTGGTGTGGTGAACTGTCAGGGTAAAAAATGAAGGTAGATCTTTCCAAGGAGATAAATCTGTTCTCTCATCAGCACTTAACCATTTCTGTGATTGTTTTATCTTTACAAAGACTGAATTCTTTTGTTTGACAATAGGAGATGGTTTTAATAAATTAGGCCACAAGCACTCAATGTTATGTTCCTTTTAAAAATGGTGTTTACAAGGGACGCCTGGGTGGCTCAGTCGGTTAAATGTCTGCCTTCGGCTTGGGTTGTGATCCCAGGGTCCTGGGATGGAGTCCGCTTCGGGCTCCTTGCTCAGCGGGGAGCCTGCTTCTCCCTCTGCCCGCCGCTCCCCCTGCTTGTGCACTCTCTCTGCCAAATAAATAAATAAAATCTATTAAAATAAATAAATAAATAAAAATGGTGTTTACCAAAATGTGATACTAAAATGAAAAAAACTGGGGCACCTGGGTGGCTCAATTGGTTAAGAGTCTGACTCTTGATCTCAGCTCAGGTCATGAACTCAGTGTCCTGGGATTGATCCCTAAGTCTGTGCTCAGCAGGGAAACTGCTTGAGATTCTTTCCCTCTGCCCCTCACCTCTCTCTCTTGCTCTCATATAAATAAATCTTAAAAAATAAAATGAAAACATTGATGATTTTATAATTTGAAACAGAATATAATTTACATTTGGCAAGATCTTATGTAAATACACAGACAAGAGAGAAGAGATGATGGAAAGAAAATCGAGTGACATATCGGCAGGTATTAGCTTTCAGTGGGATGGCTATAGATATTTTTCTTGTTAATTTCTACTTCTCTACACTTAAATTTAGTTAAATATATTCTTTTCATCAAAAACTGTAATGGTTATTCATATTTGCACTATATCACTTACAGGAGCTTCTATTTTTGTTCAGTTAACCTAATAGAGTTACACAAGCCTTACGTTTATTAATGCAGTTCATTCCAGTTAACATTTTTACATAAAGAGGTAAACTGCAGTAGAAACCCTGGATTTCTGTTAACAAATATTTACAACCCAGTAAAGCCTATCTGTTCTCTTCTTACCACCCAGCCCACTTTCTTCTATTTTTGAATTTCCATTGTATTTTGTTAATATATAGATATCTTTTACTTTCTTCATTTACACTTTTACTTTCATTCATTGCTTCGTTACTTCTCTCTCCCTTAGAATTCTTAGAGATCAAAGATTATCTCCGTATTTCCTAGAGCACCCAGCACAATGTTACATATTTAATAGATAGTTAATATCTGTTAAATTATTGAAACCATAGAATTTTAGAGTTCAAAGAGAACATGACAAGAAACCTTCCACTCCATTCCCATCTCAAGACTTTGGAGACTCCATGTTCTTATCTTCACAAAAAAGTATGTAAATTATAAGAAAACATCAACAGCACACAGAGTTTAGGACTTCACATGATTTGCTGATAGTTTTGATGCCTCAAACTATACTGAAAATTCACAGCTTGAATTCTCTCTGGCTTTGAACTGTACTCCAGGGCATTCATTTAGAATTTGCCATGGTTTTCACATATAAATATTTAAAATTCTTTTCAAAGTGATTTTCCTATTTTCAAAGTAATAAATGCCCTTTCAAAATCATTTGCTATTTCAGAATCTGAAAAGTGGGGAAATTTGAATATGAACTACATAATACATAATAGTATTGTATCACTGTTAAATTTCCTGAGTGGGATACATGCTAAAATATTTCTAAGTGAAATGTCTGCAACCAACTGTCAAATGATTCGGGGAGAAAAAAATCTGTACTTGTATCTACACACACACACACACACACACACACGTTAGTTAATATTTTGCTACATTTATGCATACACTATCAGTGAATATGGCTGAAAGGATACGCAAGGGTTTGTTGTACTCTTCTTGCAACTATGCTGAGGCTTGATATTTTTCAAAATAAAAAGGTGGGAGAAAAATATGTACGTTCAAATCCCACCCCACCCCCAACAGTATTCATTTCAGGCCTTTAGATCTCTTAAATATCCTTCAAATAACAGGGCTTTGAGGCACTGGCACTTTTATTTAGTAGCAGACTTGAATTGATCTAAACATCACTAAGAAGAAATAGCTTCAGAAGTCAGTTACCTAAGGATAGATCTTATATGTAAATATCAGTACCAGCCTGCTTTTGTACCAAAATGGCATTCACATGTTAAAATATGAGGCACATTTAAATTTTCCAATAATCTTTTAAGAGGTAGGGAAAGTATAAGAAAAGTATACTAGACATTCTTATTTCTGATATTGACAAAGCAATTCAAAAAAAGCCTTCACGTTTATAAACATGCTGTCACTTCACAAATACGTTTTCTTTTCCATATGAATTATAAGCTTCAAGTCAGAGTAAGATCCCCAGGTACAATTAAAAAATGGGTTGAACAATCTGAACCAAACACGACACTCTCAGACATCTTAACAAGTAGAAGATAATTTTCAAAAGACAACAAGAGAGCTTTCGTGTGTATGAAAAGGAAACTGAACCCTCAAAGGTTCAGCATCATAATCACAAATCACCATCACTATCACTGTCAATATTAAAGCCTTTCTCTCCTGTCTCCTGAGCATCACAATTAAATAGAGAGTTGGAATACTGTGACTTAGATAAAACCAGTTATACTGAAGTTTTAGTCACAGAGATTAATTTTATCTCTTCTCAAACTCTAAACTAAATTCCCTGGGATTGCAATCGTATTAAAAGGGATGAGGGGAGCAAAAAGGAATGAGAATTTGTCTAAATTATTTTTTTATTGCTAAAGCCAAGTTGTACTTTATATTCTCTTTAGAAATATATATACATGAGAAATGCTGTAAGCGGCAGAATGCACTCCCAAAGATGTCCCTGCCCTAGGCTGTACTCCTCCATCAACCTGGGAATATGCTACTTTACATATGACAAAAGGGATTTTGCAGATGTGATGAAGAGTATGAACCCTGAGATGCTGAGATTACCCTTGAAAATCCCAATGGGCCCTACTAATCACGAGTCCGTAAAAGGAATTCAACTTGCTAGCCTGAGAGAAATGAGACGGAAGGAGGAGGAGAATTTCTGAGCCTGAGGATGACTCAACCTGCTGTCGATGCCTTTGAAAATGAAAGACGGGGCCACCGGCCAAGGGATGCAGGGGGGCCTCTGGAAGCTGAGAACAGTTCTCAGTTGACACCCAGCAAGAAAACGGGGTCTCAGTCCCACAGGCAACTGAATTCTGACAACACCTGAATAAGCAAGGAAGCAGGTTTCCTGCTAGAGTCTCCAGAAAGGAAGGCAGTCCCAAGACACTTTGATTTTGGTCCAGTGAGATCCGTGCTGGACTTCGGAACTTCCAAACTGAGAGATAATAAATGTTTGTGGCTTATAATAAAGATAATAAAAGATAATAAAAAAGCCACTAAATTTGTGGTGATTTGCTACAGGAACAGCTCAAAACTTAATATAAACAAAGAATTAAGTTTATTGTACAGGTGACTGATGGGATTCTAAGGAAAATACCAGATTTGATCTGGGAAAGAAAACACGCATGAGAGATTTGGGTTATATGTCAGACTGAGGAATCTGCCAATCACAGTAACAAAATGCATGCTACCAGCTCCAGTTGCCTGAATGTAAAGATCAAGATAGAAGCTTATTCTCCTTTTCAAAAATCTAAAGCTAAAAAATAGTCTTCATTAGTTCAAAGCTGCAAGTTCTGTAAAATGATTTGAATTGATTTTAATTGCTAGCATAATTGAACTTAACTGTTGTGAAACTCATCCACTTGTTTCTTTCAATGTGTGGTGTTCATTATTCTGGAATAATACCTCTACCTGAACAATTCAGATATATGGGAACAGATTCAGATGGTGAACTATGGAGGCAGACCTAACGAGGCTTATAAGCTTTGGGGGATAAAGTAGAGATCTTCTATAAAGTACCTCTAAATCCTTGTGTATTCTTTGCTGAAATGTACATTCTAGAAAGTAATACTCATTATTAACCAGAAAACTGCTGCAGGAAACTCAGAAAATTAAAAACAAAACAAAAACAAGCAAGCAATTAGAAAGACTACTGCCAGAAAAGGAAAGAAAAGAGACGTGTAGTATTACTTAAGTAATATGGGGGTAGTGATAATACCAAACCAGGTCTCAATTTGCTTTCAGATTCCCATTTTATTAAAAAGTAGCATATTGGGAATCAAGTCTCTTGTTCCTGGCTTCCTTGGCCTAGGTACTTCTGGCTATACTTCCCACTTCAAAGACACCATCTATGATTCTTAGGATGATAAAAGGTTTGCTACTGGTGGATTCAGAAGCAGTAAAGAGTGGGACATTCTGCTTCTGTGTGTGAGAGACAGAAACACACTGAGAAAGTTGAGGAGAGGAATAAAAGCTCATTTATGAAAGCAGTCTTTTCTAATTCCTATTCATCTCCCAGATCTTTTAAGGTTGGAATATCCAGTCTTGGACCTATTCTCTTTATCTACACTTCTTCTCTTGTTTTAAATGCCATTTGTAAACTAGAAGCTACCAAATTAATGTCTTTAGCCAAATCATTTATCCTGAACTCAAAGTTCACATATACAACTGCCTACTCCACATCTTCACTTGGATTAAACAGGTATCTTAAATTTAAAATACCTTGAGGCAAATCCCTGATCATCTCACTCAACATTGTCCAACTTTTTTGTCTTTAATGACAGCACTATCTTTCCAGTTGCTTGGGTCAAAAATCTTGATCCCTTCTTCTAATTATTAAACTCCAAGGCATGTGTGGTGGGAACACCATGATCTTTGGGAGTCCAGCAGACCTTGAGCTCAAATTCCAGCTCTTCTACTTCTGGATCACCTAACCTGAGCCATTAAAACTCTCTGCATCCCAGCCATGAGGACCCAATGAGAAAACAGAAAAAGCACTTAAGCATAATGTCTAACACAGAGTAGATGCTGAATAAATGAGAATTATTCACAGGGCAGAGACTGACAACCTTCCAACGCTCATTCTTCTTTTTCTTTTAAAAACATAACACCTGGGGCACCTGGGTGTCCCAGTCGGTTCAGCGTCTGCCTTCAGCTCAGGTCTCAATCCTGGGGTCCTGGGATGGAGCCCCGCGTCAGGCTCCCTGCTCAGCAAGGAGCCTTCTTCTCCCGCTCCCTCTGCCACTCCCCCTGCTCTCTCAAATAAATAAATAAAATTAAAACAAAAACAAAAACTAAAAGCCCCTACATTTCCGGGCTTCGGAAGCAGATAGATGTGTCCACGTGACCACGTCCTAGCCAATGGGATAGGAGGCTGAAATGGGGTATTTAACTTCCAGGTCGTATATTTTTTAAAAGCTGCTTGCCGTCCACCTGTTTTTGCCCTCGTCACACAGACTAGAACGTGATCGTGGTGGTGGTGATTCGCATTCATCTCTGCTGGCAAGGGCAACACCTTGCTTAGGGGACAATGGGACAAGATGAAAGATCAAGGTCCCCAGATGGCAGCGTGGAGCAGAACTGCCAACCCAAGTGCCCACCAACAGAGACACATACAAGCAAAAGAAAAAACCAATTTTCCCCCTGCAAAATGATGATGCCTACAAGTAAATTCATCTTCACTACCTAGAATCCATCTGACTCCTTCGACATATTTTTCAAGCTAAATTTTCCAGAATACCCTTACAAGTGTATGAATCCTCAAAAGGTATGTCACTACTGAAAAGAATAATGCGAATGGGGGAAAAAAACAGCATATATGGGAATTTGCGGCAGCCTGTTAAAAATGCAAAGGAATGTATCTTTCCCCTTGAATATTATACTCTGCTGCTTCATGACTCTTCATTTGACAAGATTTATTCTGTATAATAGCATACTGGATTTTCAATTAGATATGAAATAAAACTCTCAGTGGGAAATGTTAATAGAAAGCTGAGGAGAAATAAACTTACATCCTTGCCTTTTCACTTCCTTCCAAAAGTAAAGTATTACAGGTCTTGTCACTGAGAAGAAATTTTCCTTATTCATACAAGAAGGAAGGTGATTCCTGGGACCAGTATATAAGCAACCGTCTCGTTTTCCTGTTTTGCCAGAAGCCAAATGACAATTTTCACTTATACCCTACCAGTGACAACACTTTCTTTATACTTTTCTATGAGCCAGAAAAAAAAGTTACTAAAAACACAAATATAAGAGCTCACTGAGTGGACAGAAATTGACTTTGATTGCTGAACTTTAATAAATCTTAAAGTAATTAAAAACGGATTGCAAGTTCTAAGTAAATTTCCTTCATTCCAGGAAAGCAAAGAAATCTAAACACCAAAAGTCCTCCAAGTCTAAGTGTTCCCAAGATTCACTCACACAAATCCTTTCATACCTTCAAAGTAATGGAATAATCATGGGTAACCAAAATTACCTAATTTATACATCCTTAGCATAGTGGTTAAAAGTACAAACTGTGAAGCCAGATTGCCTGAATTCAAGTCATGGGTCAGCCAGTTAGTATTTTTGTGTTTTAGGGCAAGTTACTTAATTTCTCTGCCTCAGTTTCCTGTAAATGGAGATTATTAATAAAACCCGCCTCACTGATTAGCCATAGATGCTGTTTCAGGGACTTCATGATTTCATTCTAGAAAGTGCTCTGGAAAAGTGCTAAGACTATTGTGTTTCTAGTGTTTCTTCCTTCTATGTGCAGGTGTGTGTTTATCTATGTATAATGTATCAAAATATACTATGAAATAGACACACACCTAAAGACCTGCAAAGTCACTTTCTTTAATTTAATCTAAAGTTTCAGTTCTTCAAAAGTCTTCTGGTTACAATTTCTAGAGACAATTTATTTCACTCATTCAACAACTGGTTATTGGGCACCTACAACGGCAGGTGCCATGACGGTTGTGATAAAATGAAAAGATAAGGTCCTTGCCTACATAGGAGCTAATTGTCAGAGCAGCACCGTCCAGCAGAAATGTAATGTGAGCCCCAAATGTGTGCCAAATGTAGAATTCTAAATTGTATCATTTCAATAGCTTATATTTAACATTATTAATGGCATTCCTTTTTTGGTACTGTCTTCAAAATTCAGAGCATATTTTATATTTACAAGCACACTTCAATTCAGATGCTGAACTTTTATTAGAAATACTGATCCTTACCCATGTCTTTCCATATTCATTCTAGTAGCACACTACAAAGGCTATGAACTATGCTAACTATGCTGTCTAACTACTAGCCACAGGTGGCTATTCACATTTAATTTATAGTAAGTAAAGTTAAAAATTCAGTTCTTCAGTTGCAGTAGCCACATTTTAAGTGCTCACTTGCTACTTATGGTTAGCTACTCTATTAGACACTGCAGATCTAGGGAGAAGACAAATGTGCATCAACTATACTTAAATAGTTTCTACAGCAGAGGTATCCGCAGAGTATACCAGGAATATTTAAGAAGTAGCACCAAAAGAAACACATTGAGAGAGGGGAAGTGTCAGCAGAAAGGTAAAGAATAAGCAGGAACTTGCTAGAGAGGCAAGTTAGGAGACAATACTACAGGTAAAAGGTACCAAAAAAAAAAAAAGAGAGAGAGAGAGAGAGAGAAAAGGCCCACAAGTTTCAAAGGGTTTATTAGCAAAACTTTAAATACATCAAGTTACTGAAGACATGAAAACTGGCCAGGTCTTGGGCAGGGACCAAATCTGAAGTATTTTACAGCCCATAATATAATGCTGCAGGATACTAAAGATTTGTTGAAGGAAGCCTTTTCTCCCTAAATTTGCAGTGAAATTTAAAAAGAAAGAACTGTGTGTTGAAATGAGAGGAAAAGGGGGAGAATCAAAGAAGCTAAATACATGTTAAAATACAAAATTTATGAGCATTAACATGTAAAATAATACTTTGGCAAACATAACACCCCAAATAAGTTTAACTAACCATCTTATCATTAACACCAAAGAATTTTTATATAGTCAACTTTAGAAAATTTTGAGATCTTGCTTCTTTGCAGAGTTTTAGAAACTAGGTTTGGAAATTAGTCTGAAGGGACTTTTGAGAAAGATGCTAAATAATTTCTACATCCAACACTCTCACTTAGTGAAAGCCAACCATGAAAATTTAAAAAGCCAAAAGACATCTGTATTGTTTAACTGCCACTAAGTTCCCAGAATATCACTTAGAACTGTTCCAGAAAGTCTTATTGTCTAAGTAGGCTTACAATATTGAGCTATCACATATAACACAAAGGATTAAGATTTTAACACAAAATAAGTAAAATAAAGATTTAAGGTTACAAAGAAGATGTTTCGATTCCTGTAAATCATAAAATAATGAAGCTGGCACCACTACATACCACAAACAACTGAACATTTTCTAAAAATCATATGCCAAATTGAAGGCAGCTAAGAAAATCTGGGACATGATCAGAGCCAATTTCACTGGGTATAACCCTTACACACTCTGGAGAAATATTATTTTTTAAGGAAACAGAACAGTATCCAAAATAGTTTAAGTTCTGACTGCTTCAAACTGGCCCATTCAATAGATATTTAGTAAATTAGTTTCTACAGTAAAGGTTTTCAAGACTTTTCCTCAATTTTATTTATAACTGAAAACATAAAATACATTTCAGAACCTTTGTTCTTCATAATCCTAAGCAACATTCATATAAGAAAACAATAGCTAAATTCAAATTTTAGACTAGTCTAAACTAAATGCTATTTCAGTTCATCTTATCATTTAGACAGTAATTATTATAGTTCATACAAGCCCCAAATGATAAGGAAATCTTGCTACCAGTACATTTCACTTCAAGTATTAAATATAGCCCAGAAAATTGGTATTTGCTTAAGATTCATTTTTTTCCCTGTTAATTTGCATCCAAAAAAAAAAAAAAATCAGACAAGGCAAGCCAGTGCTTAGTATTTTGTCTCTAACACACAAAAAAGCAAGTAAAAATCCTACAAAGTTTTTTAACATCAAAAAAAGGAAAAGAGAGAGGGGAGGGAGAAACTGAGCAGGGACTATTCTGTTCTGTCCTAGAGAATATTAATATAGAACCTTATAATATGTTAAAAGGTACCAACATCTCCCTGGCTCACACACCCAGTTCTAGGTACTCTACCCACTCCTCTCAATCCCCTAACGTGGATTAAAGGATCCTCTTCACAGCAAAACCTACTGAAAGTTGCCTCTACTTTTTATCTCTACTTCCTCACTTCAACCCATTATAAATGTGCTTTTTATCACACCACTTCAATGAAACAGCTCTTCTCAAGGTCATCAATGACCCCCCCCATTTCTTTTTAAGTCAACGGTTAAACTTCTCTGACCTGACTTTTTTTTTTTAATTATGTCTCAGCATCCTTTGACCCAATTGATTACTTCCTCCTTAAAACACTCTTCTCTAAATATCACAGGGTCCTAACCTCACTGATTATACCTTCTCAGAAGCTTTTTTTCCTTCACCAAACTTCTAAAAAGCCTTGTATGCACATATCCTCCCAATGGCTGGTATGTGCTATGGTGAGCGCTGTGAATTGTGTAAGACTGTTGAATCACAGACCTGTACCTCTGAAACAAATAATACATTATATGTTTAAGAAAAAGGAAGAAGAAGAAGAAGAAGATAGCAGGAAGGGAAAAATGAAGGGAGGGAAATCAGAGGGGGAGACGAACCATGAGAGACTATGGACTCCGAGAAACAAACCGAGGATTCTAGAGGGGAGAGGGGTGGGGAGATGGGTTAGCCTGGTGATGGGTATTGAGGGCACGTTCTGCATGGAGCACCGGGTGTTAAACGCAAACAATGAATCATGGAACACTATATCAAAAACTAATGATGTAATGTATGGTGATTAACATAACATTAAAAAAAAAAAAAAGCCTTGTATGCCATGGGTCTATTCCTGGCTCTTTCCTCTTTCCAATCTATACTCTCTTCCCAGGTGACCCCATATAGACTCAAGGTTTCAAATACCAAAAATGTGTTGATGACTCTCAGACGAAATCCCGAGGCTGGAGCTCTAGGGAGAGCATTTCAAACTTAGCTCTTGGTAATACCATCAGGGCCTACTGGGTCCAAGTTTTGTTGCTTAATTCTTTTTGAGCAGTTCTATTTGTAAGGATTCGTATTTCATGACTTTATTTTTTCCTAGCGGTCTTCCAAAGAACAAAGAGAAAATTTACTTTAATAAATAAATAAATAAATAAATAAATAAATAAATAAATAAATAATAAAATAAAAGTCATGTTTTCCTGGCAATTACCATATAGCTACGTTGGACCCTTTTATAAATCCAAAATATATTATGGGACCTCAGTGTTTTTCCTATATCTTAAAATCTTTTCTAATTCATCATCCTGGCAATTACTTCATCATTACTCATCAGTTATTTCCAACTATACTTAAAAATTTAAATAACAAGGAAGAATAATGGAATTGCCTAGAAGGAGGATGCACTACTGTACCATCCTTCAGTTTTCTTATTGCGTTACCCAAAAAGTATTGCCTCGTCTTTCAAAAAGAAGTCTGGAGAAACCATCCTTATATTCGTTTTGGGTTTCAGTGGACATAGCTGAGAGTTCAGAATATTTCATTATCCACCCATAATGGCAAAGAGATCAATGGAGAAAAATGCTTTGCAATTATTAGATGTTGAATGTGAACAGGCAGGTCATAGTAAAATTTCAGATAATGAATCTGCAAACAGCAATAATCCTAGATGAATCTTCTCAAATCTAAGATGCGGTGAGTTTACAATATATTTTTAAGGACAAAAAGGAAATATAGGATTCATAGTCAATTCAATAAGGACTTTATCATGTACTATGTTACAAGAATCTGGACTATCTCATTTACCTAAAAGGAAATGTGGTAGTATTCTTTAATCTTTTATGTTTGTACAGCAAAATTTACTTGATAAAGCTCATAGATGTATAAATGCTGCAGGCAGATATTTATATAAAGGTGTACAGAAGAGAAGGAAACTGGTTATATAGAAATGAAAAAATCATTGGATAGAGCATTCTAATTGTGAATTTATAAATTTAAAAAACAAAAATGCTTTTCAACTGATAATGGTTATCCTTTTTTTCAAACAAAATCATCAGCCATCAAAATTTTTCAAAGTATTGCTTTTGACAATGAAAATACAAGAACCAGAAGTAATGACAAGCCAAAGCCTACTAGAAATGTATTTAAAATCTGAAATTAGTATGTATTCAATGTATATGTTCCAGGTTTATCAATGGCAGTTGATGAGTTAATTATTTTTAAGGACTTCTCTCATTTTGAATATGTATATGCCTTCACAACCAGGAAACAAAGTAAAAATGAGTTTGACACCCAGTAAACTATTTTGTGGCTATCAACAAACTGATTCTAAAATTTATATGGACTCTTCGGTCTTGGTATTGGAAACAAGATGATGAAGGTGTAGTCATCATCTGGAAAGTGTCGCAAAAACAGACACATGTGCTGCCACTGTGGCTCTAAATTCTACCACCTTCAGAAGTCAACCTGTGGCAAATGTGGCTATCCTGCCAAGCAGAAGAGAAAGTGTAACTGGAGTGCCAAGGCTAAAAAACAAAATACCTCTGGAACCTGTCAGATGAGGCACCTAAAAATTGTATTGCTCAGATTCAGGCATGGATTCCGTGAAGGAACAACACCTCAACCCAAGAGGGTGACTACTGCAGCATGCAGTTCATTTTAAGGATTTCAATGATGGCTCACACAATAAATGTGCTGGTTTTAAATAAATAAAGTTTATATAAAGAGGCAAAAGGTTCAGAATAGCTGACAGAATATTGAAAGACAAGAACAAGCTAACCAACTTCAAGACTTTCAAAGTCACAGTAATTAAATCCGTGTGGAACTGGTGAAAGAATAAACAAACAGATCAATGGAACAGAATAGAGGGACCAGAAATATACCCACAAAAATATAATCAACTGATCCCTGACAAAAGGGCAAAGTCAACACAATGAAGAAAAGATAGTCTTCTTTAACAAATGGTGCTGGAATAAATGGACATCAACATGAAAAAAATTAATCTAGATCTTACACTCTTAAAAAAATGAATTTGCAGACCTAAATAAAAATGCAAAATTATAAAACTTCTAGAAGATAACATAGGGGAAAAAAATCTAGATGGATCTTGGGTTTGGTGATGACTTTTTAGCTAAGACATCAAAAGCCCAACCCAGGAAAGGATTGATTAAACTGAAGCACTGACTTCATTAAAAATAAAAATTTCTGTTCTGTGAAAGACACTGTCAAAATGATGAGAAGACAAGCCACAGAGTGGGAGAAAACATTTACAAAAGACGTATGTGATGAAAGCCCGTTAACCAAACTACACAAAGAACTTTCAAAACTCAACAACAAAAAAACAACTCCATTACAAAATGAGCCACAGGCCTTAACAGATATCTCACCAAGAAAGATATACAGATGGCAAATAAGCATATGAAAAGATGCTGAACATCATATGTCACCAAAGAGACACAAATTAAAACTACAGATATCACTACCCACCTATTAGAATGGCCAAAATCCAGAACACTGCCAACACTAAATGCTGGTGAGGATGTGGATCAACAGGAATTCTTATTCACTGATGGTGGGAATGCAACATGGCATAGTGACTTTAGAAGTGAGTTTGGAGGTTTCTTACAAAATTAAACATATTCTTACCATACGATCCAGCAACCTTGCTCCTTGATATTTAACTAAAGGAATTAAAAACTTATACCCACACAAATTGGCCTAAGCATGGAGGTTACCCACACAAGTGTTTAGAGCAGCTTTATTCGTAATTGCCCAAAGTTGGAAGCAACCAAGATATCCTTCAGCAGGTGAATCGACCAACTGTGGCACATCCAGATAATGGAATATTATTCAGCACTAAAAATAAATGAGCTTCCAAGCCATAAAAAAAATATGTAAGAACCTCAAATGCCTATTTCTAAGTGAAAGAAGCTAATCTGAAAAGCCTATATAGTGTATGATTGTAATTATATGACATTCTGGTCAATGGGCTTTTATCATGCAAATTATTTCTTCCACTCCATGGCTTGTCTTCTCATCATTCTGGAAAAGGCAAAACTATAGGTACAGGAAAAAGATTAGTGGTTGCTAGGGATTATGGGGGAGGGAAGAATGAACAGGCACAGCACTGAGTATTTTACTATAATGGTGGATAAGGGTCATTGTACATTTGTCCAAACCCATAGTATATACAACACCAAAAGTGAACCCTAAGGGCAACTATGGTCTTTCAGTGATAATATGTCAATGCGCATTCATCGATTGTAACAAATACACCAATTTGGTGGGAAATGTTGATAATGGAGGAGGCTGTGCATGATTGGGGGCAGGGGGCATATGGGTTAGCTCTGTACTTTCCACTCGGTTT
>NW_023270683.1:0-72352 GCF_011800145.1 Mirounga leonina
TTTTTTTTTTTTAATAGAGATTTTATTTACTGATTTGACAGAGAGAGAGAGCGTGCGACAGCAGGAACACAAGCAGGGGGAGTGGGAGAGGAGAAGCAGGCTTCCCGCTGAGCAGGCAGCCTGATGTGGGGCTGGATCCCAGGACCCTGGGATCATGACCTGAGCCGAAGGCAGAAGCTTAAAACTGAGCCACCCAGGCGCCCCTACTCTGATCCTTTTCTTTTCTTTCTTTCTTTCTTTCTTTTTTTTTTTTTTTTTATAAAGTTTTTATTTATTTGACAGGGAGAGACACAGCGAGAGAGGGAACACAAGCAGGGGCAGAGGGAGCAGGAGAAGCAGGCTTCCCGCTGAGCAGGGCTCAGTCCCAGGATCCTGGGATCATGACCTGAGCAGAAGGCAGAAACTTAAGGACTGGAGCCACCCAGGCGCCCCTCTGATCCTTTTCAATTGTATATCCAGGTGCCATGAGGTACACTCAGAGTGTTGCTCAACCATTCACTTCTAGAACATTCCCATCACAGAGAACACTGCTCTTCTCCCTGTCTCTGATATTTACCTGTTCTGGGATTTTCCTGTGCCTGGAATCCTACAATATGGCCTTTTGTGTCTGGTTACAGAACAGAAGAGTGATTCATAATGTTTTTCAATTTTTTATATCTTATTATTGCCCATCACCAAATTACCCCATCTTCCCACCCACCTCCCTTTCCACAACCCTCAGTTTGTTTCCCAGAGTCAAGAGTCTCATTTGGTTTGTTTCCCTCTCTGGTTTCTTCCCATTTATTGAAGAGACTATACTTTTTTTTCCCTGTATACCATTTCTTCTTCTCTTAATAATATTTCAGATAAAATAGCTCTAATACATGCTTGGTTACTGTATTGATCAGCTATCCCTGTGTAACAAACAACTCCAAAGATTACTGACTTAAAATAGCAATCATTTATTTACTCATGATTCTGTGTGTCAGCATTTTGGGGTGGCCTTAGCTAAATAGTTCTATTGCTAATCTATTCATGTGGCCTCAAAGAACTCACAGAGATGGTATCTGGTTAGGCTGGGATGGCCTTGTGCACATGTCTGGCATTTGGTGCTGTCTGTAGGTTAGTACTAGCTGTCACCTAGGGACTGAGAGTGAGTGGGTCCCATGTTTTAGCAGACTATCTCAAGATTATTCACATGGGGGTGGTTCCAAGTTTCCCAAGAGTATCAAGCAGGTGCATTCCTCTGCACAAACACTTCTCAAGTATCTGCTTATATTATGCTTGCTGATGCCCCATTGGCCGAAACAGGTCACAAGAAGTAACATATGTTATGTCTTATTGTTTTAGCCACTTCAACTTGGATACTCTTATTTAGAGTGCTTATTCCCATTTTCAGAGAAAATTTATCTCAGTGAGGTAGGCATTAAAACAGAGTTCTATTCTTTTTCACTGTTCCAATGAAAGCTGGAGAAAACTGTGTAGTTAAAACTTTTTGTTTTCTTGGTTAGGAATAAAGGATAACACATCAACTGAGCAACTGAGTACAAAAAGTAACAGGGTTAATGGCATCACATTTAAAGTAAAATTGCCAAAACATTGACTTCCAGTTTACTAACTTGTTGAGTTAGTTATGGCAAGCCTATTTTCTGTTAAGCATTTTGTATTAATCAGAAGAGTAGGGGAGATTTGGTGGCAGACATGTGAAAAGGTGGTGGTTGTATGTAGCTTCTATGAACTGTGTACCAACCATCTCCTCACTGAGCAGCACTTTGAAAACACCCAAACCTTGGAGTCACCCTGGACCTTTTAAAAAAGTTTTATGGTTTCAGGTCTCACATTTAGGTCTTTAATCCATTCTGAGTTTATAGTTGTATATGGTGAAAGAAAGTGGCCCAGTTTTATTCTTTTGTGTTTAGTTTTCACAGCACCATTTATTGAAGAGACTGTCTTTTCCCTATTGTATATTCCTGTCTCTTCTGTTGTAGATTAATGAGCCATATAAGTGTGTGTTTATTTTTGGGATTTTTATTCCATTCTACTGACTTTTGTGTCTATTTTTGTGCCAGTACCATACTGTTTTGATTACTACAACTTTGTTTTATATCTTGAAATCTGGGATTGCAATATCTCCAGCTTTGTTCTTTCTCAAGACTGTTTGGCTATTAGACATCTTTTGTGGATCCACAGAAATTTTAGAATTATTTTTTCTAGTTCTGTGAAAAATACTGTTAGTATTTTTATAGGAATTGCATTGAATCTATAGATTACTTTGGGTAGTATAGATATTTTAACAACATTAATTCTTCTAATCCATGAACATGGTATAACTTTCCATTTATTTGTGTCACCTTAAATTTCTTTTATCAATGTCATAGTTTTCAGAGTATAGGTCTTTCGCCTCCTTGGTTAAATTTATTCCTAGGTATTGTATTCTTTTTTGTGCAATTGTAAAATGGGATTGTTTACTTAATTTCTTGTGAATAGAAATAAAACAGATTCCTGTATATTAATTTTGTATCCTGCAACTTTACTTAATTTATTTATCAGCTCTAATAGTTTTTTGGTGGAGTCTTTATGGTTTTATATATGTAGCATCATGCCATCTGCAAATAGTGACTGTTTTACTTTTTCTTTAACCAATGCCTTTTATTTCTGTTTCTTCTATGATTGCAACTCTAGGATTCCCAGTACTATGTTGAATGAAAGTGGTGAGGGTGGAAATCCTTGTCTTGTTCCTGATCTTAGAGGAAAAGCTTTCAGATTCTCATCTTTGAGTATGCTGTTAGCTCTTGGTTTGTCATATATGGCCTTTATTATATTGAGGCATGTTCCCTCTACACCCACTTTGTTGAAGCTTTTTTTTAAATCTTAAATGGATGTTGAATTTTGCCAAATGCTTTTTTTCTGAATCTATTGAGATGATCATATAGTTTGTGACCTTCATTCTGTTAATGTGGTATATCACATTGATTGATTTGTGGATATGGAATCATTCTTGCATCCCTGGAATAAACACATTTGATCATGGTGGAGGATCTTTTTAATGTATTGTTGAATTTGATTTGCTAATATTTTGTGGAGGATTTTTGGATCTATGTGCATGAAGAATATTGGCCTGAAATTTCTTCCTTTCTTTCTTTTCTCCTCTGTTCTTTCTTTTTTCTTTCTTTCTCTCTCTCTCCCTTTCTTCCTTTTACTCTTTTTGTCTGGTTTTTGTATCAGGGTAATGCAGGCCTTGCAGAATAAATTTGGAAGCTTTCTTTTCAGTTTTTTGAGATAGTTCGAGAAGCATAAGTAAGAATAAGTAGAATTCATCTGTGGATCCATCTGGTCCTGGACTTTTGTTTGTTGAGGTTTTTTGATTACTGATTCAGTTTCAATGCTAGTAGTCTGTTCAGATTTTATATTTCTTCCTGATTCTGTCCTAGAAGATTCTATGTTTTCTAGGAATTTCTTCTAGGTTGTCTATTTGTTGGCATATAATTTTTGTAGTAGTCTTGTATAATCCTTTGTATTTATGTTGGTTATAACTTCTCTTTCATTTTTTATTTTATTTGAGTCCACTCTCTTTTTTTCTTGATGATTCTGGCTAAAGGTTTATTAATTTTATCTCTTTGAAGAACCAATTCTTAGTTTCATTGATCTTTTCTACTGTTTTTTAAGTCTCTATTTTATTTTATTTTTATTTTTTTATTCTTTTTTTTTTATTATATGTTAATCACCATACATTACAGCATGGATCACTACATCAAAAACTAATGATGTAATGTATGGTGATTATAACACCCAGTGTTCCATTCAGTATGTGCCCTCTTTAATACCCATCACCAGGCTAACCCATCCCCCCACCCCCTTCCCCTCTAGAACCCTCAGTTTGTTTCTCAGAGTCCACAGTCTCTCATGGTTCATCTCCCCCTCTGATTTTCCCCAACAAAAGCAGTCCTAAAAGGGAAGTTTATAGAGCTACTGGCCTGTCTCAGGAAACAAGAAAAATACAAAATAAACAATCTAACTTTGCACCTAAAGGAACTAAAAAGATAAGAATTAACAAAGCCTAAGGTATTATTTCCTCCTTCTACTAAGGAGGTACTAAGGATCCTAAGGTTGTATCCTCTTGTTGGATTGATCCCTTTATCATTACATAATGCTTTTCTTTATCTCTTGTTACAGTTTTTGTGTTAAACTCTATTTTGTCTGATATAAGTATTGCTACCCGAGCTTTCTTTTTCACTTCCATTAGCATGGAATATCTTTTTCCATCCCCTCACTTTTAGTCTGTATGTCTTTATTTCTGAAGTGAGTCTTTTGTAGGTAGCATAGAGATAGGTTTTGCTTTTTTATTCATTCAGTTACCCTACACTTTTTTTTATTGGAGCATTTAGTCTATATATATTTAAAGTAATTATTGATAGTTATGTATTTATTGCCCTTTTAATTGTTTTTTTGTTTTTTGTGTAGTTCTTCTCTGTTCTTTTTCCTTTTACTTTCTTCCCTTGTGATTTGAGGACTTTATTTTTTATTTAAATTCAGATAGCCAACATATAATACATCATTAGTTTCAAATATAGAGTTCAATAATTCATCAGTTGCATATAACACCCAGTGTTCATCACATCACGTGCCCTCCTTAATGCCCATCACTCAATTACCACATCTTCCCCCCACTTCCCCTACATCAACCCTCAGTTTGTTTCCTATAGTTAAGAGTTTCTCATGGTTTTTCTCCCTCTCTGATGACTTCCCATTCAGTTTTTTCCCCTTTCTTTATGATCCTCTGCACTGTCTTATATTCCATATATGAGTGAAACCATATGATAGTTGTCTTTCTCTGCTTGACTTATTTCACATTGCATAATACTCTCCAGTTCCACCCATGTTGATGCTAATGGTAGGTATTCATCCTTTCTGATGGCTGAGAAATATTCCATTGTATATATGAACAACATCTTCTTTATCCATTCATCCATTGAAGGACATCTTGGTTCCTTCCACAGTTTGGCTATTGTGGACATTGCTGCTATGAACATTGGGGTGCAGTTGCCCTTCTTTTCACTACATCTGTATCTTTGGGGTAAATAACCGGTAGTGCAATTGCTGGGTCATAGGGTAGCTCCATTTTTGACATCCTGAGGAATCTCCATACTATCTTCCAGAGTGGCTGTACCAGCTTGCATTCCCACCAACAGTGTAAGAGGGTTCCCCTTTGTCCACATCCTCACCAACATTTGTTGTTTCCTGTCTTGTTAATTTTAGCCATTTTGACTAGTGTAAGGTGGTATCTCTGTGGTTTTGATTTTCACTTCCCTGATGGCAAGTGATGTGGAGCGTTTTTTATGTGTCTGTTGGCCATTTGTATGTCTTGTTTGGAGAAGTGTCTGTTCATTTCTTCTGCCATCTTAACTGGATTATTTGTTTTTTGGGTGTTGAGTTTGGTAAGTTCATTATAGATCTTGGATACCAGCCTTTTATCTGTAATGTCACTTGCAAATACCTTCTCCCATTCCATGGGTTGCCTTTTAGTTTTGTTGACAGTTTCCTTTGCCATGCAGAAGCTTTTTATCTTGATGAAGTCCCTTTGGAGATGTGTCTTGCAAGAAGTCGCTGTGGCCAATGTCGAAGAGGTTACTGCCTGTGTTCTCTAGGATTTTGATGGTTTCCTGTCTCACATTTAGGTCTTTCACCCATTTTGAGTTTATCTTTGGGTAAGACCTTTCTAAAGAAACTAGAAAAGTCTCAAATATACAAGCTAACCATACACCTAAAGGAGCTGGAAAAAGAACAGCATATAAAGCCTAAACCCAGCCAGAGAAGAGAAATAATAAAGTTTAGAGAAGAAATCAATTTAATAGAAACCAAAAGAATGCTAGAACTGATCAACAAAATGGGGAGCTGTTCTTTGAAAGCATTAATAAGATTGAGAAACCCCTAGCCAGACCTATGAAAAAGAGAAAGGACCCAAATACATAAAATCACAAATGAAAGAGGAGAGATCATGACCAAAACTAAGGAAATAAAAACAATTTTAAGAACATATTATGAGCAACTATATGCCAACAAATTAGGCAATCTGGAAGGAATGGATGCCATCCTAGAAACTTGTAAACTATCAAAACTGAAACAGGAAGAAAGAGAAAACCTGAACAGACACGTAACCAGCAAGGAAATTGAAGCAGCAATTAAAAATCTCCCAAGAAACAAGAGTACAGGGCCAGATGGCTTCCCAGGGGAATTCTACCAAACATTTAAAGAAAAATTAATACCTATTCTTCTGAAACTGTTTCAAAACATAGAAATGGAAGGAAAACTTCAGACTCATTTTATGAGGCCTGCAGTACCTCGATCCCAAAACCAACAGACCCCCGCCATAAAGGAGACTTACAGACCAATATCTCCAATGAACATGGATGCCAAAATTCTCACCAAGATCCTAGCAGGCTCTCAGCTCAGGGTTGCCATAAACCGTGATCCGCAGCACAGTCAGGCCACTGCTCCTCCAGCAGGGACCCAACAAGTGGCAGATCCGGGGAGACTCACCTTCCACCCCCGGGAGGAGCTTTGCACGGGAGCGCACCACAGGGATCTGCTGGGCTTGGAGACTCCACCCGGGGTCGGGTGCCAGAGATAGAAATGGTCGGTCACAGGCCAGGTGAGCACGGAGTGTGGCCAGAGACCAGGGAGATGGGAGTGACTGACTGCTTTTCTCTGGGGCTCACTGGGGAGTGGGGCCCCGAGTTCTCGGCTCCTCCAGGGTGGAGATTGGAAGGCCACCATTTTCACTCTCATCCTCCAAAGCTGTACAGAAAGCTCACAGGGAACAAAAGCTCCCAAGAGCAAACCCGAGCAGATTACTTAGCCTGGACCAGGCAAGGGCAGGGAAATTCCGCCTCCAGCAAAGACATTTGGGAACCATGGCAACAGGCCCCTCCCCCAGAAGATCAGCAAGAACAGCCAGCCAAGACCAAGTTTACTGATCAATGAGAATGGCAGAACTCCAGCGCTAGGGGAATACTGCACATAGAATTCATGGCTTTTTTCCTATGATTCTTTAGTCTTTCAAAGTTAATTTTTTTAATTTTCTTTTTTTCTTTTTATATATTTTTTTAATTTTTCTTTTTCCCTTAACCAACATCTTATCAATCCCTTTTTTAAAAATCTTTTTTATTTTTCATTTTTAGAGTCATATTCTATCACTTCATTGTAGTTAGCCTTATTTTTGGTATATATATAAGTTGTTCTCTCTTTAAAATTTTGGGATACAGTTTCTTCTAACAGACCAAAATATACCCTAAATCTCTAGTGCATGGCTTTGTTCTAGTCTCTTGCCTGATCACATTCTCTCCTTTTTTTTTTTATTTCTCTTTTTTCCTTTTTCAACCAACTTCTTATCTTATCAATTTTTTTATAAAATCTTTTATAATATTCACTTTACAGTCATATTCTATCCCTTCATTGTATTTACCCTTATTTTTGTACATATATAAGTTTTTCTTTCTTTAAAATTTTGGGAGGCACTTTCTTCTAACAGACCAAAATATGCCCAAAATCTAGTGTGTGGCACTGATCTATGCACCAGTCTGATCATATTTGATCATATTCTTTTTTTTTTTCTTTTTTCTTTCTTTCCCTTTCTTTTCCTCCAGTTTCAGGTCTCTTCTGATTTGCTTAGTGTATATTTTTCTGGGGTCATTGTTACCCTGTTAGCATTTTGTTCTCTCATTCATCTGTTCTCCTCTGGACAAAATGACAGGATGGAAAAACTCACCTCAAAAAATAGAACAGGAGGCAGTACCGGCTGCCAGGGACCTAATCAATACAGACATTAGTAAGATGTTGGAACTAGAGTTCAGAATGACGATTATAAAGATATTAGCTGGGCTTGAAAAAAGCATGGAAGATACTAGAGAAACGCTCTCTGAAGAAATAAAAGAACTAAAATATAACCAAGTCGAAATCAAAAAGGCTATTAATGAGGCTCTAACTGCTAGGATAAATGAGGCAGAAGAGAGAATTAGTGATATAGAGGACCAAATGATGGAAAATAAAGAAGCTGAGAAAAAGAGAGATAAACAACTACTGGATCATGAGGGCAGAATTCGAGAGATAAGTGATACCATAAGACGAAACAATATTAGAATAATTGGGATCCCAGAAGAAGAAGAAAGAGAGAGAGGGGCAGAAGGTATATTGGAGCAAATTATAGCAGAGAACTTCCCTAATTTGGGGAAGTAAACAGGCATCAAAATCCAGGAGGCACAGAGAACCCCTCTCAAAATCAATAAAAATAGGTCAATACCCCAACATCTAATAGTAAAACTTACAAGTCTCAGAGACAAAGAGAAAATCCTGAAAGCAGCTCAGGACAAGAGGTCTGTAACCTACAATGGTAGAAACATTAGATTGGTAACAGACCTATCCACAGAGACTGGCAGGCCAGAAAGGACTGGCAGGATATATTCAGAGCACTAAACGAGAAAAATATGCAGCCAAGAATACTCTATCCAGCTAGGCTGTCATTGAAAATAGAAGGAGAGATAAAAAGCTTCCAGGACAAACAAAAACTAAAGGAATTTGCAAACACAAAACCAGCCCTACAGGAAATCTTGAAAGGGGTCCTCTAAGCAAACAGAGAGCCTAAAAACAACATAGACCAGAAAGGAACACAGACAATATGCAGTAACAGTCACCTTACATGCAATACAATGGCACTAAATTCATATCTTTCAATAGTTATCCTGAATGTAAATGGGCTAAATGCCCCAATCAAAAGACACAGGCTATCAGACTGGATTAAAAAACAAGACCCATCGATATGTTGTCTGCAAGAGACTCATTTTAGACCCAAAGACACCCCCAGATTGAAAGTGAGGGGGTGGAAAACCATTTACCATGCTAATGGACACCAAAAGAAAGCTGGGTGGCAATCCTTATACCAGACAAATTAGATTTTAAACCAAAGACTGTAATAAGAGATGAGGAAACACTATTTCCTACTTAAAGGGTCTATCCAACAAGAAGATCTAACAATTGTAAATATCTATGCCCCTAACGTGGGAGCAGCCAATTATATAAGGCAATTCATAACAAAAGCAAAGAAACACATCGACAACAATACAATAGTGGGGGACTTCAACACACCCCCTCACGGAAATGGACAGATCGTCTAAACAAAAGATCAACAAGGAAATAAAGACTTTAAATGACACACTGGACCAAATGGACTTCACAGACATATTCAGAACATTCCATCCCAAAGCAACAGAATACACATTCTTCTCTAGTGCCCATGGAACATTCTCCAGAATAGATCACATCCTAGGTCACAAATCAAGTCTCAACTGGTACCAAAAGATTGGGATCATTCCCTGCCTATTTTCAGACCACAATGCTTTGAAACTAGAACTCAATCACAAGAGGAAAGTCAGAAAGAACTCAAATACATGGAGGCTAAAGAGCATCCTACTAAAGAATGAATGGGTCAACCAGGAAATTAAAGAAGAATTTAAAAAATTCATGGAAACAAATGAAAATGAAAACACAACTGTTCAGAATCTTTGGGATGCAGCAAAGACAGTCCTAAGAGGAAAGTATATAGCAACACAAGCCTTTCTCAAGAAACAAGAATGGTCTCAAATACACAACCTAACCCTACACCTAAAGGAACTGGAGAAAGAACAGCAAATAAGGCCTAAACCCAGCAGGAGAAGAGAAATAATAAAGATCAGAGCAGAAATCAATGAAATAGAAACTAAAAGAACAGTAGAACAGATCAACAAAACTAGGAGCTAGTTCTTTGAAAGAATTAACAAGATTGATAAACCCCTGGCCAGACTTATCAAAAAGAAAAGAGAAATGACCCAAATCAACAAAATCATGAATGAAAGAGGAGAGATCACAACCAACACCAAAAAAATACAAACAATTATAAGAACATATTATGAACAACGCTATGTCAGCAAATTAGATAACCTGGAAGAAATGGATGCATTCCTAGAGATGTATCAACTACCAAAACTGAACCAGGAAGAAATAGAAAACCTGAACAAACTTATACCCACTAAGGAAATTGAAGCAGTAATCAAAAATCTCCCAACAAACAAGAGCCCAGGGCCAGATGGCTTCCCAGGGGAATTCTACCAAACATTTAAAGAATTAATATCTATTCTTCTGAAACTGTTCCAAAAAAATAGAAATGGAAGGAAAACTTCCAAACTCGTTTTATGAGGCCATCATTACCTTGATCCCAAAACCAAAGACTCCATCAAAAAGGAGAATTACAGACCAATATCCCTGATGAACATGGATGCAAAAATTCTCACCAAAATACTAGCCAATAGGATCCAACAGTACATTAAAAGGATTATTCACCATGACCAAGTGGGATTTATTCCTGGGCTGCAAGTTTGGTTCAACATCCACAAATCAATCAATGGATACAATACATCGATAAAAGAAAGAACAAGAACCATATGATCCTCTCAATAGATGCAGAAAAAGCATTTGACAAAGTACAGCATCCTTTCTTGATTAAAACTCTTCAGAGTATAGGGATAGAGGGTACATATCTCAATATCATAAAAGCCATCTATGAAAAACCCACAGTGAATATCATTCTCAATGGAGAAAAACTGAAAGATTTCCCCCTAAGGTCAGGAACACAGCAGGGATGTCCACTATCACCACTGCTATTCAACATAGTATTAGAAGTCCTAGCCACAGCAATCAGACAACAAAAAGAAATAAAAGGCATCCTAATTGGCAAAGAAGAAGTCAAACTCTCACTCTTTGCAGATGACATGATACTTCATGTGGAAAACCCAAAAGACTCTACCCTAAAACTGCTAGAACTCATACAAGAATTCAGTCAAGTGGCAGGGTATAAAATCAATGCACAGAAATCAGTTGCATTCCTATACACCAACAAGACAGAAGAAAGAGAAATTAAGGAGTCAATCCCATTTATAATTGCACCCAAAACCATGAGATATCTAGGACTAAATCTAACCAAAGAGGCAAAGAATCTGTACTCAGAAAACTATAAAATACTCATGAAAGAAATTGAGGAAGACACAAAGAAGAACAAATATTGTGAAGATGTCAATGCTACCTAGAGCAATCTACACATTTAAAGCAATCCCTATCAAAATACCATCAACTTTTTTCAAAGAAATGGAACAAATAATCCTAAAATTTGTATGGAACCAGAAAAGACCCCGAGTAGCCAGAGGAATGTTGAAAAAGAAAAGCAAAGCTGGTGGCATCACAATTCTGGACTTCAAGCTCTATTACAAAGCTGGAATCAACAAGACAGTATGGTACTGGCCCAAAAACAGACACATATATCAATGGAACAGAATAGAAAGACAGAAATGGACCCTCAACTCTATGGTCAATTCATCTTCAACAAAGCAGGAAAGAATGTCCAATGGAGAAAAGACAGTCTCTTCAACAAATGGTGTTGGGAAAATTGGACAGCCACATGCAGAAGAATGAAACTGGACCATTTCTTTACACCACATACAAAAATAAACTTAAAATGGACCAAAGACCTAAATGTGAGACAGGAGTCCATCAAAATCCTAGAGGAGAACACAGGCAGCAAGCTCTTCGACCTCAGCCGCAGCAACTTCTTCCTAGAAACATCGCCACAGGCAAGGGAAGCAAGGGCAAAAATGAACTATTGGGACTTCATCAAGATAAAAAGCTTTTGCACAGCAAAGGAAACAGTCAACAAAACCAAAAGACACCTGACAGAATGGGAGAAAATATTTGCAAATGACATATCAGATAAAGGGCTTGTATCCAAAATCTATAAAGAACTTACCAAACTCAACACCCAAAGAACAAATAATCCAATCAAGAAATGGGCAGAAGACATGAACAGACGTTTTTCCAAAGAAGACATCCAAATGGCCAACAGACACATGAGAAAGTGTTCAACATCGCTCAGCATCCGGGAAATCCAAATCAAAACCTCAATGAGATAAAGCTCACACCAGTCAGTATGGCTAAAATTAACAAGTCAGGAAACAACAGATGTTGGTGAGAATGCAGAGAAAGGGGAACCCTCCTCCACTGTTGGTGGGAATGCAAGCTGGTGCAGCCACTCTGGAAAACAGTATGGCGGTTCCTCCAAAAGTTGAAAATAGAGCTACCTTATGACCCAGCAATTGCATTACTGGGTATTTACCCCAAAGATACAGATGTAGTGAAAAGAAGGGGCATGTGCACCCCAATGTTTATAGCAGCGATGTCCACTATAGCCAAACTATGGAAAGAGCCAAGATGTCCACCAACAGTGAATGGATAAAGAAGATATGGTATATATATACAAGGGAATATTATGCAGCCATCCAAAAAACTGAAATCTTGCCATTTGCAACAACGTGGATGGAACTAGAGGGTATTATGCTAAGCGAAATAAGTCAGAGAAAGACATGTATCATATGATCTCACTGATATGAGGAATTCTTAATCTCAGGAAACAAACTGAGGGTTGCTGGAGTGGTGGGGGGGAGGCACGGGGTGGCTGGGTGATAGACATTGGGGAGGGTATGTGCTATGGTGAGCGCTGTGAATTGTGTAAGACTGATGAATCACAGACCTGTGCCTCTGAAACAAATAATACATTATATGTTAAAAAAAAAAAAAAGATAGCAGGAAGGGAAAAATGAAGGGGGGGAATCAGAAGGGCAGACGAACCATGAGAGACTATGGACTCTGAGAAACAAACTGAGGGTTCTAGAGAGGAGGGAGGTGGGGGGGTGGGTTAGCCTGGTGATGGGTATTAAGGAGGGCATGTATTGAATGGAGCACTGGGTGTTATATGCAAACAATGAATCATGGAACAGTACATCAAAAACTAATGATGTAATGTATGGTGATTAACATAACATAATAAAATAAAATTAAAAAAAAAACTCTCCACAGTGTAGGGATAGAGGGAACATACCTCAGTATCATAAAAGCGATCTATGAAAGGCCCACAGCGAATATCATTCTCAATGGGGAAAAGCTCTCAGTTCCTAAGGTCAGGAACATGACAGGAATGCCCACTCTCACTACTGTTGTTCAATATAGTACTAGAAGTTCTAGCCTCAGCAATCAGACAACGAAAAGAAATAAAGGCAACCAAATTGGTAAGGAAGAAGTCAAACTCTTCCTCTTCACAGATGATATGATACTCCATGTGGAAAACCCAAAAGACTCCACCTCAAAATTGCTAGAACTCATATAGGAACTCAGCAACGTGTCAGGTTATAAAATCAATGCACAGAAACCAGTTGCATTTCTGTACACTAACACTGAGACAGAAGAAAGAGAAATTAGGGAATTGATCTCATTTATAATTACAGCAAAAACCATAAGATACCTAGGAATAAACCTAACCAAAGAGGTAAATGATCTATACTCTAAAAACTACATAACACTTATGAAAGAAATTGAGGAAGACACAAAGAAATGGAAAAATAATCCATGGTCATGGATTGGAAAAACAAACATTGTTAAAATGTCTATGCTGCCTAGAGGAATCTACACATTCAGTGCAATCCCTATCAAAATACCATCAACATTTTTCACAGAGCTGATACAAATAATCCTAAAATTTGTACAGAACCAGAAAAGACCTGGAATAGTCAGAGGAATATTGAAAAAGAAAACCAAAGCTGGTGGCATCACAATGCTGGACTTCAAGTATATTACAATGCTGTAATCATCAAGACAATACAGTACTGCACAAGGACCTATACTCCAAAAACTACAGAACCCTGATGAAGTAATTGAGGAAGACACAAAGAGATGGAAAAACATTCCATGGTCATGGATTGGAAAAATAAACATTGTTAAAATGTCTATGCTGCCCAGAGGAATCTACAAATTCAGTGCAATCTCTATCAAAATACCATTGACATTTTTCACAGAGCTGGAACAAACAATCCTAAAATTTGTATGGAACAAAAAAAGACCCTGAATCACCAGGGGAATGTTGAAAAAGAAAACCAAACCTGGTGGCATCACATTGCCTGACTTCAAGCTATATCACAAAGCCATGATCATCAAGATAGCATGGTACTGGCACAAAAACTGACACTTAGGTCAATGGAACAGAATAGAGAGCCCAGAAATGGACCTTCAACTCTAAGATCAACTAATCTTTGACAAAGCAGGAAAGAATATCCAAGGGAAAAAAGACAGTCTCTTCAGCAAATGGTGTTGGGAAAATTGGACAGCCACATGCAGAGGCATGGACCATTCTCTTACACCCTACACAAAAATAAACTTAAAATGGATTAAAGACCTAAATGTGAGAGAGGAATCCATCGAAATCCCAGAGAAGAACACAGGCAGCAACCTCTTAAACCTCAGCTGCAAGAACTTCTTGCTAGACACATCTCCAAAGACAAGGGAAACAAAAGCAAAACGAACTATTGGGACTTCATCAAGATAAAAATCTTCTGCACAGCAAAGGAAAGAAAACTAAAAGGCAGCCTACATACGGGAGAAGATATTTGCAAATGTCTTATCAGAAAAAGGGGTAGTATTCAAGATCTATAAAGAACTTCTCAAACTCAACACCCAAAAAACAAATAATCCAGTCAGGAAATGGGCAGAAGACATGAACAGATATTTCTCTAAAGACATAAAAATGACCAACAGAAACATGATGAAAAAATGCTCCACATCACTTGCCATCAGGAAAATACAAAGTGAGATACCACTTCACACCAGTCAGAATGGCTAACATTGACAAGTCAGGAACAAAAAATGTGGGCAAGGGGGCACCTGGGTGGCTTGGTCAGTTGGGCTTCTGTCTTCAGTTCCGGTCATGGTCCCAGGGTCCTGGGATCGAGTCCTGCGTCAGGCTCCCTGCTCAACCAGGAACCTGCTTCTCCCTCTGCCTGCCACTCCTCCTGCTTATACTCTCTCTCTCTGCTTCTCCCTCTCCTCCCAGCTCAGTGCTCTCTCTACTATCTTTCTCTCTCTCTCTCTCTCTCTCTCTCAAATAAATAATTTTAAAAAAATGTGGGCAAGGATGTGGAGAAAGGGGAACTTCTTAACTGCTGGTGGGAATGCAAGCTGGTATAGCCACTCTGGAAAACAGTATGGAGGTTCCTCAAAATGTTAAAACTGGATCTACACTATGACCCAGCAATTTCACTACCAGGTATTTACTCCAAAAATACAAATGTAGGGATCCAAAGGGGCACCTGCATCCCAGTGTTTATAGCAGCAATGTCCACAATAGCCAAACTGTGGAAAGGACAAGATTTCCATTGACAGATGAATGGATAAAGAAGATATGGTATATATATGCAATGGAATATTTCTCAGCCATCAGAAAGGATGAATACCTACCATTAGCATCGACATGGATGGAACTAGAGGGTAATATGCTAAGTGAAATAAGTCAATCAGAGAAACACAATTATTATATGGTTTCACTCATATGTGGAACATAAGGAATAGTGCAGAGGACAATAGGTGTGTGGGGGGGATTGAATGGGAAGAAATCAGAGAGAGAGAGACAAACCATATGAGACTCTTGACTCCGGGAAACAAACTGAGGGTTGCAGAAAGGAAAGTGGGTGGGGGGGATGGGGTAATTGGGTGACAGGAATTTAAGAGGCACGTGATACAATGAATACTTGGTGATACACTCAACTAATGAATAATTGAACATTATATCAAAAAGTAATGATGTACTATACTATCCTTTGGCTAATTGAATTTAATTTTAAAAAAGCTAAAAAAACACACAAAGAAACAAGCAAAACACAACAAAACAAAATCAACAACAACAAAAAAGAAAACAGAAGAAAATACTAGATCCTGGGTGTGTTTCGGTCTGCTTGTTAAAAGAAACTAGATCCCCAAATCAGAAATAAAATATATATACATATGAATTTTGGGGGCGCCTGGGTGGCTCAGTCGGTTAAGTGTCTGCCTTCAGCTCAGGTCATGATCCCAGGGTCCTGGGATCGAGCCCCGCATCTGGCTCCCTGCTCAGCTGTTAGTCTGCTTCTCCCTCTCCCTCTGCCCGTCCCCCCTGCTCATGCTGTCTCTCTCTCTCTCTCTCTCTCTCTCTCTCTCTCTCTCTCTCTCTCGCCCTCTTTATAAAAGAAATAAATAAAATTCTCAAAACAAAAAAAGAATTTTTAAAAATTGAGAAAATAAGAAAATAGTTGAAAGAAATAATACTGAAAGACTAAAGAATAAAAAGACAATGAATGCAATATATCGTTTTCCCCAAGAGCTGAACTCTGCTGTCCTCTATGATAAGTAAACTTGATGGTAACCAGTTGTTTGCATGGGTCTCCTGGGGGAGGGGCCTCCCTCCCCTGATTCTCAGGTGTACTTGCGCTTTTGCAAATGCGCCTCCCTTCCGCAGAGGCAGGGCTCAGTGTAAGTAGCTCCTGATTCCACTAAGTGGCACTGTTTTGCTTCCTGAAGGCTTTTAGTGGGGATGGGTGGGATGAATATGGTGGCCCTCTGCTCTCCGCAGCTGAAAGTTAGCTCCCCGCAACTCTTCAGTGAGCCCTTACAGAAAAGCAGTCAATCACTCTTGTCTCCTCGGTTTCAGAACTCTGCGTTCACCTGGACTGTGACCGAGCATTTTTATTTCAGGCGCAGAGCTGAGTTTCAAAACTCCAAATTTTATACATTCCCGAGTCTGGGACCTGGGCTGTTCCTCCCATGGGAGGGACGGTGGTCACTTATGCTTTGGCTTTTGCTGGACCCCTCCCAGGAAAGTGGTCACACAACTGAGCAGCAGTTCACAGTTTATGGCAACATAGAGCAGTTAGCTGGCACCTAGACTTACTGTTTTTTTTAAAATTAAATTAAATTTAATTTTATTATGTTATGTTAGTCACCAATACACTACATCATTAGTTTTTTTTTTTTTTTTTTTTTTAAGATTTTATTTATTTATTTGACAGAGACCTAGAGAGCGAGCACAGATAGGCAGAGCGGCAGGCAGAGGGAGAGGGAGAAGCAGGCTTCCCACGGAGCAGGGACCCCACTGCGGGGCTCGATCCCAGGACCCTGGGATCATGACCCGAGCCGAAGGCAGACACCCAACTGACTGAGCCACCCAGGCGTCCCTACATCATTAGTTTTTGATGTAGTGATCCACGATTCATTGTTTGCATATAACACCCAGTGCTCCATTCAATACGTGCCCTCCTTAATATCCAGCACCAGGCTAACCCATCCCCCCACCCCCCCTCCCCTCTAGAACCCTGAGTTTGTTTCTCAGAGTCCATAGTCTCTCATGGTTCATCTCTCCCTCCAATTCCCCCCCCCCATTTTTCCCTTCCTTCTCCTAATGTCCTCCATGCTGTTCCTTATGTTCCACAAATAAGTGAAAGCATATGATAATTGACTTTCTCTTCTTGACTTATTTCACTTAGCAGAATCCCCTCCAGTTCTCAGCTGATTTCCCTGCTTTACCTATGCCTGGGAATTCTGTCATACTCAGACACCATCCATTCTTCTTGCAACCCCGAGGATCTGACCATGCTGTCACTCCAGGGATTCCACCGCACTTCGCCACCGGAGCACCTTTAAGCTAGGGACATATCCCACTGTAGCAGGCTTCTAAAAGTTCTGATTTGCACTCCACCGCCTATAATATTTTGCAGTCGCCTCCTTAAGCAAGCTCCTTCCCCTGTGCTATAGCCTCAGATACGTCACCCCGGATGTGTATCTCCTACCTGGTGTGTCTGTTCCTGATGAAGTCTGCTTTGAGAACTCTTTCAAAAAGTGTCACTTTTCTACTTGTAGAATTGCATTTCTTTTCTCAGATCTCCAGTTGATTTCTCAGGTGTTCAGAATGATTTGAGAACTAGCTGGATTTGAGGGCCCAGACAAACGTAGGGTCCCCTACTCCTCTGCCATCTGCCATCTAAACTCCTCCTCCAGTAATTATTTCTTAATTTCTCTTAGGTATAAAGCAGATGTGCTCTGGATTCTGGGGCAGCTGCAACCAAGCTTGGATCTTGTGATTGTCATCAGCACTTAGACCATTTGCTAAATTATCTCAGGACTGCTGTTTTGATCCAGGAGATTAATTCCTAAGAATATTTATCTCCTACCCACTATTTCATTTTGCCTAAGTGACTTCTTAAGGGAAAAAAAAATCTTTCATTTCTGTGCCTAAGTTTTGCTAGCCTCTAGTCTCTAACCCCTGCTATTCCTGGCTAGTGTCAGTTGCTGAGAGCCCCGTGGGAGCCGGAGGGCCAGCACCTGCTCAGTGCGGCTCCTAGCCACTTGCAGCCTTGCTGACTCAGCTCTGGGATGAGCGGCAAAGCCACGAAGAGGCTGTGTCCTGGAAGTACCTCTGCTGATATGAGTGCCATCTAAACTTAGTTTATTAAACAGTATAAATGTTTCAAGCAAAGATGTAGCTCTTCTAGTCGCTTGTATTCCCTACTATGGTGTGTCTGTTCATGAGGGTGATGAGTTGATTACAGAGACACTGATGAAAAGTTTTTTATTTTAATAGTTCTATATTAATTTTAATATGCATTAAAATATAACTAGCAAAATATTACTATTATTTAAGATGCAACCAAGTAAGGAGTGCCTGGGTGGCTCAGTTGGTTAAGTGGCTGACTTGATTTCTGCTCAGGTCATGATCTCAGGATCGTGGGATTGAGCCCTGTGTCGGGCTCTGTGCTGGACATGGAGTCTGCTTGAGATTCTTTCTCTCTCTCTCCTTTTGTCCCTCCCCCCACCCATTCTCTCTCTCTCTTTCTCTAAAATAAATAAATAAATCGTTAAAGAACAGATGCAACCAAGTAAAAAGAATGATTAGATTTAAAGCCAATTCTGAGAAAATTATTAAGAAAAACAGAATAAAAAATAGCTAGCCATGACAAATATCATGAAGTTGTACACCAGTGACCGATGCTGGGAAGTGTGGCTGGGTGGAGGGAGGTCCTTTGCAACATTTGCACAGGCCAGTAGATCGGACAACACACAATGAACAGGTGCACCTCTGCTTCTACCCCTCTCTAGCTTTCTACACTTTATCTCCTGATTTGTTTAATCTTTATCATTAGAAGAGTCAGCCTGCAGTTATCTTTCTCTGACCAGGAAGAGGCTGTTTGCATGAGGTCATTTGCATGCATATTTTTCCATTTGCTTTACTTCATTCAGTATTATATCAGAAGCATTTTCCATGTTGCATATCATTTTCATTTTTAAGGGTTGGTTGTTTCCATTTTTTAAAAAATGAATACCTTTGGATACATAGATCTTGTCTTCTATTGAACTTTTAGTTATTTGAATTTATTCTCCAATAAATTCATATGAGTGGGATAAATGGGTCAAAGCATATGAATTTTCATCACTTCTTATCTGTGCACAGCCACTAAGCTTGAGGCCTTTTAGCCCATAAAAAAATAATGGTTGCCTTTTTTCTTAATATGCAAAGAACTTTTTCAGAGAAATGCATGAAAAACCCAGTGGCAAAATGACAAAGGATATGAATGTTATCTCATAGAAAAATACACATGGCCATAAGCATGTGATAAATGTTCAACCTCAGTGACAATTAAAAATTTATAAATTCAAGCAAAAAAGGATACCTATCTTATAAGCAAAATCTGAGAAGTTTGATAACACTCCCCAGAGGTAAGGTTGAGGGGAAAAGCCACTTTCATTTTATCTTTGCAGACACATTGATTGACAAGGTTTTAGAAGAGGATAATTTGGCAATCGCTGCCAAATTTTAAATGTATATGCCTGCTACCCCAGCCATGCTCCTTCTAAGACTAGATCTTGCAGACTTACTTACACAGTATACAAGATAAATTGTATTCACATCCATGAAGTTTTTAATAGTGAGAACTGGAAAGATTTTAAGTCTCCGCCCACGAGAGACCTGGTAGAACAGATGATGATACATTTATGTTGGAGTACTACTGCTGATGGGGGCTGGTGGGGGAGGAAGTCTGTTGACTCCGGCACCCGGGGTGAGCAGCTGGCTCGTAATGTGAGCATGGTTGAATCCATTTGTGTCAACACTGGGACACAGCTATGATCGTTCACTTAATATCCTTTATACTATCTGAATTTTGTACAAAAGAACATGTTTCTTTTGGAATATAAAACATTAACACATATATTTTTAAAGTGTATTCAGAAAAAGCCACTCAGAAAATTATTGATGAAGGGGCCACAGTATTTTCTTTCTCATCAAAACTTGCCAGTGAGCATGTTCTTTTTCTCCCAGTGAGTTCTCTAGTGATCAAAATGTTGGTTTAGGTATTAGAAAATTATCATTTTGCTGCTTTCAGTGAATAAGTCACTTGGCTTCTCCATGCTGTGCTCGGAGTTGGATGGGAAATAAAAAATCTTATCATTTATGCATGAGAAAAATGGAAGCACAAAGAGTACAAATGGCTGCTGGAGGGCGCAGTGGATGAAGTCAGGAGAACGCAGGCCATTGCTGGGCCCAGGGCTCCTCCACCCTTTTCTCTCTGCTGCAGGAAAACAGGACTCATGCTCTGAGCCCAACTCGACCTGCACACTAGCCACATAGCTCTGGCCACTGTCTAAGAGATTAGATGCAAGTCCACAAAGGTTAGCTGCAAACATGGCTGCGCCTCGGATCCTGGGACCCACTGCTACACCTATGACCTCCAGAGCAGCACTGGCTGGCCAGTAGCACTTCCTGCCATGGTGGAATTGGGAAGGTTCTGGATCTGTGTTTAACAGGCTGCCACAAACCATGGGTGCTTATTGAGCACTTGAAATGTGACTGGTGCAACAGAGGGACTGGATTTTTAATTTTACCGACTTTTAATAAACACAACTTCAAATAGCCACACATAATTAATGGCTACTATATTGGACAGGTGAGGCTCTAGAAGTAGAAAACTTAGTGCAGTCTGCTTTGAGAACTCTGACAAATCTGAGCATACCATGTAGGATTGCAGCTCGCTGGACCAAGTTAATTACTTCTCGGGGAACTTTGTGTGCAATACAAGAAGGAAGAACAGAAAACAAAGAAATAGGAGAAACAGAAAAGAGGAATGAGAAGGTGCCTGTTTTTGAAGTATGGCAAAATGACAGGGCCTCCAGGGTTTGCGGCTGTATCTGAATGGTCATTGTCAGTGCCCAAGGCCTGCAGGAAGTCAGGCTGCGCAGCCATCAAAAAGGATCTTTGTTGCCTCTCAGCATGACCATCAGTACCTGTAAGAACTGGAGTGCATTTCTCTTCTTTGCAACTGATCAGCCTATTTAACACTCTCTGGCACTTAGATATGCAACTGAAAACGTTATTGGATAGTTTGGTAAAAAGGGTCATCACCTGCTGAATGATGGCTTATAAATCTGGATGTGCGTGGAATGAATTTTTACAAAATGGAGCATGAGTTAATTTCTCCATGATCCAGTGTATTGTCAAGTTGGGATGTTTGTAATAACAATGATCGGGGTGGTAGAGGAATGACTCATGCTGCCAGTCAGCTCTTCTCTCTGGGGTTCCTGTACCATCTGTGGAATGCCTCAGTAGTGCCCCAAATGAGCAATGAATGGGACCCTTTTCAAGGCAAGTACTCTCGCAAACACCTGAGAATTCATCTATGGACCCCATTTGAGATTTACCTTTTCCACTTTATTGGAGAGTTAGAATTGTAAGCCAATTTCGGTTTGCATACTTTTTTAACCTTTAAAAAAATCATCCATTCTTTTTTCATTTGTTTCATTTGGCCACATGTGTAACTTACAAATATAGTCATAAAACAGATATTGAGATAGGCATTTTCTGTCTCATGGGTATATCATATTCTTCTATATTTTCTAATGTACCTTCATAGTTTTTAAATGTTCAGTGTTTTAATCCCTGTGAAATTTATATTTGTTAACGGTGGAAAAGAGAGCTGCCAAATTATTTTTTATGCATTTGTAATAAGTTCTCTACACAGCTCTCTATTCTTCTTTTTCCCACCCATTTAAGACATTTCCTTCAACATTTACCATATGAACCGTACATGGGCTGTACATGGGCTTTTTCTGGATCTAAGGTTTTTTGTCCATTGTTCCGTCTATCTCTGCCATTTTAATTGCTATAGTTCTCAATTCTCTTTTTAGCTCTCTCTTTAGCTTTCAATTCTTTTTAGCTATCATTGTACTTTTCCTCTCCTAGATGAATAGAATCGGTTTGTCAAGTTTAATTTTAAACTTGGTTATGTAGTATTTTTTAAGCCTAAAAAAAAAAAAAAACAAAAAAAAAACCATTATAGTAGGAAGTTAGAAGTTACCCTTTATGAATCTTTCCTCCTGTCTGCCCATACCAACCACCATTTCCACGTGGCCTCCCTCTGAGGGTAACACATCACAAGTCACTGGCAGAGAAAACACTCCTCACAGAGCACATTCTGTCTGCTCATTCCAGGAGCCTTCCTCCGCCTCATCTCAAGTTTTCTTTATAGAACTTATTCACACCAAATAATATGTGGACACTATTTATGTATATTTTTTGATTTATTATTATCTGTCTCCTCTTGCTGTAATGAAAACTTAGTTAAAAAGAGCAGAGACTTCATTTTTGTTATTCTCTGCTCCATCCCCAAGGCACCTCAATATTTGTAGAATGAATGAATGAATTTGAAGTGATGGTGTCTGGGATGTGAAATTTGCCGCCACGTTTGAATGCCATTCTTGGTAGTTAGGGCTGACCTCCTCCATGTGGGAGACCCTCAGAAGGTGTTCTCTATTGTGGAGCAACAACTTTCTCCACATGGAGAAAGATCTTTCTTGGTCAGCAACACATCATTTCATTTCATTTGATCTCACCAATTCTAGAAGGAAGACGAAGCAGATTCAAATGCTGGTGGGAATGCAAACTGGTACAACCTTTTGGGAAAGCAGTTTTGTACAACATGTAGTCTTAATCATGTTCCTCCAGAGATCACCAGAACACATTCATTTCACTCAGTAAGAGAGTATTAAAAAGAACTTAAGATAGGATTAGGACTTCTGTTGGATGACTTATGTTGGATGAAGGGCCCAAGGCCTTGCTCTGGATGCTGTCAGGAATTGGGGACATTGTGATCGGACATCTTTATCCAGAAGGCAGGGGGAAAGAATTAAGGCTAAAGCTGTGACTGGCAAAGCCGCAGGGGTTGCTCAGAGTAGCCAGCACAGGGCTGTTTGGTCTTTGTAACCTGGACAACGTGTGTGCTCGGTCTGTGCCCAGTCACGAACTTGGAGGGGACTTGTTCTTGTCTTGCTCAATCATGGTCCCAGAGTAGCCTTGCCTGAAAGTTATTTTCTGTGACATCGCTACTGTCCCACAGGAGGACAGAAGGGCCTGGCTGTGATGCCAGGCCAGCTCCTGCACGTCCTGGCTGCTGTGGTCTTTCTTGCTGCCTTTTAACCTAAGGAGCACTTTCGGGGATCAATCATGGGCAAAGACACACATGCAAGTGAAAATATATATACATCTCAGCATTATTATTAACAGAGAAAATACCCCCTAAACACAGGCATGGTAAAGAAGTTCTATAAAGCAAATCCATGCATGAGCCATGCCGAGCAGGGCAGAGTGCAGATAAGGATTGTAGTGCTCAGCCATGAGTGGCCACCATCGGATGAAGCGTGATGCTGCCCTCATAGTGATGTCTACAAAGACTTCAATGGCCTGGGGACATTTCAAAGATAATGTCAAAAAGAGAAACAAGGCACAAAACTTTAAGTATAAATATATAAATATATATAGCATATCAATGATGTAAAAGGAAATTATTTATTTGTTTAATAAATACTTTTTGAGAACTGACTCGCTAGGGGAGGAACCCACTCCTGCTCCCTATTTTTTCTGTGACTCATGGTCATGTTAAAGGAAGATGGCATACACTGCCCTTAGAGAGAGCTTGGCTAAGCTCCTGGACCAGGCTTCACAAGGTTACCACCAGCTGCCCAGGTACAGAAACTGGATTTTTTCCCCCAGATACTCAAAATTGATCAGGCTTCTAAGGACCAAATAATGACAATAAACTCATAAGTCAATAATTACCAAGATGGCTTGTGTACTTTATAATCCCACTTTCTTTAATGCCAGTGGGAGCAGATTTTTCCAGTGAGAAGAGACCTTAGTGATACCTCAGGAACTTTCTGGTCCCAAAACACCTAATGCAGCCTTGAAAGAGACCTGGCTGAACCTGGAGCTGGAGTCAGGTCAGGAGTATCTTAGAGGAGAGCTACCCAGGCCTCAGTGGGAGAAAGACCAAGCCCCTGGATGAGCTCCCAATTGACCCACTTTGGGGGGGCCCAAACAGGCGTGTCATTTCAGGTAAAGCATTTTGTATTTCATTTCTACTGTGTAAAAAAATTATCCCCAAACTTAAAAGCTTAGACAATAACACTTCTTACTTCAATTTCCCCAAGTCAAGAATCTAGGTATAGTTTTGCTGGGTTCTCCAGGGCAAAGTGGCTCAAGGTGGCTCAGGTTGCAGCACAACCCTGGGTCTGTGTCCATGCATCATCTACAATGAATAGTTTATATTTTGCATGCTTATTTCCAGGAGGACCTAGACACATAAGCACAGGAGTTTCACAGCTAGTTTTTAAAGTCTGGGTATTCAAATAACTTCTGACCGGGCCACCCAACTTAATCTGATCTGGCCATACAGATGGCAGGTTAGTGCCCTAGCCACAATCTGTCCAGTGGGGTCAGTGGGAGTGGGCTGAAGTGCGGCCTCCACTCCAGTGCCCTGCTCAGTGTCCCCCTCCTCCCACACCTCCCTAGGACACTAGAGCACCTTGCTCCTGGAGTGTGCCTAGTGCTTGATACCTTATATCTTTTAATGCCAACAACCCTGTTTTATAGACCAGAGACTAGACTGGGGGCAGCAGCTGAGCACAGTGCCCGACTCTTGCAGTTCCAAGGGGCTGACGGCCCCTCATCGCCATGCACCATCCCCTGGTGCCTCTTGCTCTTCCTTTCATGCATTTGAAGCATCGCCCCTGTGGGTGTGAGTATGGGAATGAGGCCTAGGGTAGCCAAAGGCCCTGAAGCATACTCTCTGGAATCAGAAACAAGGCTGGTGACTCTAACACTCAAAGCCTCCCTGCCCCTGCTTTGCTCTCCCTATGGCTCTGGCTCCCTCAGCTAGGGCCCGGGTGCAACCCGACTGAGGATTTGGCAAGAGGCCACACAAGATGTGCACTTACCTTCTTCTCATGGGCACTTACATTTTTCCTGATCATCCTCAGAACTCACAGGAATTGCAGGGTATGAATAAGACATAAGGGATCAGCCGGTCCTGCTAGAGTCCTAGGTCCACTTTGCAGTGCCTCCGACTTTTGCTACCCTGAGGAACAAAGATACTCTGCAACGAATACATTCCATCTGCATAGTGTCAGCTGCCAAGGACTCAACTCTTTAACCTGTTGCCAACAAGCAATTGTTCCTGAGCAAGTCATCCATGTCTTTTTTCACTTCTGCACTTGCACCTCCATTTCTCTTGCCTTCATCCTCATTCACATCCACATATGCCTGGCTCCTAAATGTCACCTCTCTCTGCCTCCTTCTCGCCCTTTCCCCTCTTCCAAAGATATGGTGCTTTCTAGTTCCAACAGGCCATGATTTTTTTCTCTGTCCCTCACCCAAACCCCGCATCCTCCATTCCACATTAGAACTAAAAATACCTACTCATCTTAGAACCACAGAACTCAATTGCTTAATGAGGGTCTCTTCAAAAAACTGAAAGTATCAAGAAACAGGATTTGGAAAAACGCAGAAAGAGCTGATGTTGGAAAAATTGTGTGTGCATGTGTATGCGTGTGTGGGAACATGGGAGGAAAGGAGTCAAAAACCTGTAAGGAATGGCTGTGAAGCATATTTTCTCTTCTAACAAACAGTAAAGCCTCTAGAAATGTATTCGTTATTCTCCAAGAGGACACTTAGTCCTAGGGAATCGAAATTTCTTTGTAATGCACCCTCAAATTAAGCACTTTTCAGACATGAAATTCCCTAGACATTTAACTTGTCTTCCCAAGGCAAGAAAGACAAATATAATTCAATGATAATCTTGTATGGGAAGACAGATGCTAATGAGAGCTGTGCACTTGGTGTTAATTCTAAATTTCAGGAAGTGTTTATATTAGTGCAGTCAAAATCACCCTCAACTCAAAATGCTCTTGATCAGGTCCCCACAAATCATCAATCATCAAACCATCTGAGAAGCAGGAAAATTCAGAGTCACTTAGAGACTTAGGTATTTTATTCTGTGCCTAATGTGTTCATGAGTATGTAAGGCACATTGATTTGATGGAATGAGTGTGCTTATGTGATTAAGACCACATTTGCAAAACACACACACACACGAACAAAGGCCTCTGAACAAATAGTAGCCAGAGGCTTACTTTTCTCACCCAGGCTTCTCTGTCACTGCACACTCAGCACCACAGTCTGCATTTCTATATTGCAAGGACGGAGTGGGCTCTGCTCAGCCTCGGTGAGAAAGCTACCAAATACGTGTCCCGGGGTCAGGGAGGAACACATGAGATGCCCTCGTTTTCCAAATGTCAGCCCTGGGGATGCTGCATGTACAGTGGGCACATTTTTGGGGAAGTCATGTGTCCCAGGAAACAGCTTCATGGCTTCTGAATGGAAAAGCAGATAGTGTACATAAATAAGAGAATATAACCATGTTTCAAATGACCCTTTCCTTGTCCTTCTTGCCTGCCCACTTGGTGCCCTTTCATGTTCACAACTTTGCCTACTAACATAGGGCACAGTCATAGAAGAACCCTAGGCAGGAGCCCCTCCTTACATTTTACCTTCTCCTCTGAAATATGAGAGGAAAAGGGGGGCATGGAGAGATGGTTAATTAAGTGTACACATTTAATTCTCCTCCACTATGCCACCAAATTGCACAGAACACATCTGCCTTTTCATGATTCTTCTGAGGGAGTGTTTTATTCAGCTGCATTTAACAATCACACAGCACTGTCCCAGAGGGTGACAGCCCTTCATTCTCAGACTACTTCCCAGCTCCAGAGAAAACCATTTTCAAATTAAATTAAATACATTAATTAATACATTAATTAAATTACATATATTAAACATTTTATTTAGTTTTAATATTTTATTTATGTCAAATATAATTTCAACATATAATCAATATAAAACATTTTTTATTATTATGTTAAATTAGCCAACCATTTTTAAACTTTTTTTTTTTTAAGATTTTTTTTTTTATTTA
Organism: Mirounga leonina; assembly: GCF_011800145.1. Lineage (NCBI taxonomy): Eukaryota > Metazoa > Chordata > Mammalia > Carnivora > Phocidae > Mirounga > Mirounga leonina. The sequence continues at coordinate 27,204 of NW_023270683.1, forward strand.
TATGTTTTACAGAGAGAGACAGCGAGAGAGGGAACACAAGCAGGGGGAGCAGGAGAGGGAGAAGCAGGCTTCCCACGGAGCAGGGAGCCTGATGCGGGGCTCGATCCCAGCACTCTGGGATCATGACCCCAGCCAAAGGCAGACGCTTAACAACTGAGCCACCCAGGCGCCCCTAGCCAACCATTTTTTTTTATTCTTATGTTAATCCCCATACATTACATCATTAGTTTTAGATGAAGTGTTCCATGATTCATTGTTTGTGCATAACACCCAGTGCTCCATGCAGAATGTGCCCTCCTCAATACCCACCACCAGGCTAACCCATCCTCCCACCACCCTCCCCTCCAGAACCCTGTTTGTTTTTCAGAGTCCATCGTCTCTCATGGTTCGTCTACCCCTCCGATTTCCCCCGCTTCACTCTTCCCCTCCTGCTACCTTCTTCTTCTTCTTCTTTTTTTTTCTTAACATATATTGCATTATTTGTTTCAGAGGTACAGATCTGAGATTCAACAGTCTTGCACAATTCACAGCGCTTACCAGAGCACATACCCTCCCCAGTGTCTATCACCCAGTCACCCCATCCCTCCCACCCCACCCCCCACTCCAGCAACCCTCAGTTTGTTTCCTACAATTAAGAATTCCTCATATCAGTGAGATCATATGATACATGTCTTTCTCTGTTTGACTTATTTCACTCAACATAATACCCTCCAGTTCCATCCATGTCATTGCAAATGGCAAGATCTCCTTCCTTTTGATGGCTGCATAATATTCCATTGTATATATATACCACATCTTCTTTATCCATTCATCTGTCGATGGACATCTTGGCTCTTTCCACAGTTTCCTAGCCAACCATTTTTAAAGTGAAATCTGAGAATATATCCAGAGAGTAGATTCCTAGTGAACTGGTTTGTTAAAAGGTAGACATTGCCAAATAATTCTTCAAAACAGTTACCCCAATACATTTTCCCACTGCCAACATAGAAAGGCACCAATTCACATGTTATGGGGTCTCTGTGGTTCCCTATCAATGAGCTGACCGGGAGTATACATAAAAATAAAGTTAACTTTCACTAGCAGTTAAATTAGCCCACGAGTAACTGAACTCAGTAAATACAGCTCAGCCAGGTGTCATTTCCTCTCGAAGGCCCTTCCTGACCCATTGCTCTCCTTCCTCACTTCTTGCTGGACTAAGAGACACCCACCCATGCTTCCCTGCACTGTTTATTGTACTTTTCATACCAGCTGGAGAAAGTGTTTCCTTGTCTTTTGTCTCCTCTCCTCCCTCTGTCCCACGGACACTATACAGGTTTCCCCAGCATATCCCCCATGTTGGTTTCCCTTTTCTTAAATACATTTGTCATATTTCAGGAAAGCAGAAATATGGCTAAGTGTTCTCCTCTAAGCTGGGATGTACTGATCATGGACATTCCCCCACCCTCCAGAAGAAACCCAAAGTGAGAAATGAGCCCACTAAAATATTCAAAGTAATTATTTCTGGTGGTTCCCCCCCACCACCACCAAGCAATTCTCCAATTCCCACAAATTTAACTCAATTCTGATGTCTACCTAGAGATAGACTGACCCCACTTCAGAGGCCAACTGCAAGTCCAGGTTGTTGCCTGTGCTACTGACTGACTGGCTATAAATTGGAGGTTCCCACAATCCCCTCCTTGTGTTTGATTAATTTACTAGAACTCAGGAATAACAACTTACTTACTAGATTATTGATTTATTACAAAGGATATTAAAGTACATGATTGAAAAGCCAAATGAAGAGATACATAGAGTGAGGTCAGGAATAATCTTAAACACAGGTACTTATGTCCCTATGGAGTTTAGGGTGTGTCACTCTCCCAGAATGTGGATGCATGCTGGTTCACCAACCTGGAAGCTGTCCAAACTGGTAGTCAGGGATTTTTATGGAGGCTTCATTATGTAGGCATGGTTGATTAAATCACTGGCCATTGGTGATTGAATTTAACCTCCAGGTACCACCCCCCTCACGCAGGTCACAGGTGGGGCTGAGTGTTCCAACCCTTTAATCATATGGTTGGTTTCCCTGGCAAACAGCTTCTAACCTTAGTTATTTAGAGGCTTTTCAAAAGTCACTTCATTAACATAAACTCAAGTATGGTAGAAAGGGCCTTATTATGAATAACATTACACCCATTTCACCTTTATGGCTCTGAAACAATTTCTGGAATAGAGGACAAAAGGCCTGATATTATTACAAAGGATGCTCTCAATGCTTAGGAAATTCCAAGGGTTTTAGGAGCTGGAAGCTAGGAACTGGTAGATGAAGGCCAAAACATGTATTTATTATAAATCACAGTATCACACTATTGATATTTTTTATGTTGATTTAAAAGCATCCATTGTATACATGACTGTAAATTTGAAACATTTCCTGGTAGCTGTAGAACTTCTGATCTCACGTTCTCATGGAGATACTGACTTATTTAAGGAAGGTCAGGGTGGAGAAAGTTCAACTTTAGGGTTTTAGGCATGACTACACTTTTTTTGGTGTGGGGGACCAGAATGTCTAGATTAGAAATACATCTCTGCTATTTTCTAACTGTGGAACCTTGGATTGCTTAACGTCTCCATCTAAGTTTTTTCTATCTATGAAATAGGGATACAGATAGTACTAATCTCTTTGGGAGTATTAAATGGATTAATACATTTAACACACTTTGAATAGTACCTACCACATCAGAAGCATAATGAACACTAGCTGCTCTTTGTGGGTAAAAGTCCTGATATCTTTTTACGTGGGTTGGACAGAGCTGGATGTGGATCCCCAGGGCACCATAGCAGTACTGGCAGGGACCTCAGTGTGCACAAGAGTCAGAGATGGTCACCTGAGGCTCTGGGGAGACAGGACCACCAACACAAATGCCTGAGCATGGAAGATTTGAGGAGCTGAAAAGAAGGCGGGTGGCTGCAGCCCGGTGCATGCGGCTGCAGGATAGCGCCCCGCACGTGCAGGCCTTTGCCCAATTTCTTGTGATTTTTTTCAAATAGTCTTTATGTGTATATAAGGAAAAACATATTTATATATGTTCATATAAAATATTTTCTTTTTATAAGGTAAGTTAATATACTTTTTTTTTTCATTTTACAATGTGATTTAGAAATTTGTTCACATCAGTGCACAGAGGCGGTCTCATTCCCCTTTTTTCCACTGCAGAGTATTCCATCATAGCATTTGTTTAACCAGAACCCCACCGAGAACATTTATTTCCAGTCTTTTGATACTACAGACAGTGTTACAGTGAATAACTCAGTGTAACAGTCATTTTAGAGTTCTGTGAGTACCCACAGAACATAAATGCCTACAAATGAAATTTCTGCCTCAAAGAGTATGTGCATTTTTAAATAGATGTTGTTAAAGTGCTTTCCATAGAGGTTGTATGCATTTAAACACCCACTGGCTCTATATGAGAACGTTTTCTTATATCTTAGACACCATACTGTGTTATTAAACTTTTTGATCTTTGCTAACATAAGTGGAATCAGCTATCTCAGTATAAAATTTTGATTTTCATGGTTTTTATTACATGTAAGATAGGGCATCTTTGCACATTTTTATTTTGAGTTTTTGGCCTTTACTTATACTTAAGAGCTTTTTATATCTCAGAAAATTAGCTTTCAGTTTGATCTCAGTTGTAAATTTTTTTCAAGTTTGTCATTAATTCTCTGACTGTGCTTATGGTGATTTTTGTGAGGTTGAAATATATTTATGCATTAAAATTTATATTTCTTTTGGGCTTCTGATGTCTTTCCATATTTAGCAAGCATGTTGCAGCCCAAGAATATAAAGAAAAGTTTCCATAATTTCTTCTAATGCTTCTATGGTTTATTATTTTATATTTAAATTTCTGATACATTTAGGATTTGTCCTGCTGTAGGGTATGATGTATGGCTCAAACTTCTTTTTTCCTAAATGACTACTTAATTATCTCAATACCATATGTTGAATAAACCTTTTTTTTTTTTTTTTGCCCACTGACTTAAAATGTTAACTGTTAACCAAGACTACAACTATATAAATCGTTTTATTCTGGAAATAATCCCTGAAAAAATAAGAAATCTTCTTTTCTATGTGTGCTGTAAAAATCCAGATTCACTCTTGCTCTGAACAATCATTCATGTGGTAGCCCTATGATAAAAGTAACTTTATTGTCCTCAATTTATAGACTAGGAAACTAACCGAACCCGAGAGAAACTGAAAACTTGCTCAAGATCACACCACTAGTAAGTGGCTGAGTCCAAGCTATTAATCACTATGATACAGGCCTGCTTAGTTTAAAGAAATATTAAAAGATGCTGTGTTCATTGCAGTTATTCCTGGCATCTGTAAAGTGGGGTAACAAACTTACCTCTATGTGTGGGTTGCTCTGAAGATTAATCATTCAGTCCATGTGCATACCAAGGACCTAGTCAGTGCTAGCTATTTATATTCATTTAAAGATTTAGGGCTTCTTTTGCTCAGAGCCATATATTTCTGTAACACTAAACACTGAGACCTAAATCTGGGTGTGAATCTCTAACAACTATCTCTCTGAGTCTCCTTTGCAAGGTTACTTACAAAGGAGACTTTGTTACTTTCAATTATTGCTTACTTACAAATATTGCTTTCCAGATTAAATGAGATAAAATATGTGAAGAGCCCAGTCCAGCATTCTTCTGAATGCTCTACCTTCGAAGCCTACAGGTTTTTCTATGGTGCTGGGCATCTACCTGCTCAGATAGTCACAAGGGTGCTGTTCTCACTTTCAGCAGAACAACTCTTCAGTCTGGAATGGGCAGCTAAGAATTGCAAACAGTTCAGCCTTAGACCTAACTGTTAAAAAATCTTACCTAAATGGGTCTATAGTACCCCACAGTTACGGTTTCTGGTAGGAAGTTGGGTTGAGTGGGTGCTGGCTTCAGGACAGACCCCAGAGACCAATGCTCTAATTGACCTTAGTTTCCCTCCCCTGAGGAGGGAAATATGCTTCTTCCTTCTGCCATGGGATGCCTCTCTTCCAAGATACTACTGCTTTTCCCTTTCTGGTCTCTGGAGCCAAATGAACTTAATATTTCTGGCTATGAGATCAGTTTACACTCTAAATGACACCTTGACTCTCCTCTGTTACCAGCAGCCTTGGAGCCTTCCTGCCTCTTTCCACCAAGGTCAGCTCTCACTTTTGCCTAAGAGTTTGGACTCCAGGTAATGCTGGCCTCCTGTTCCCCATTAAGCTGGAGAATCCCTAGGTTTCTCTGCAATTCCAGGTTTTGGCTGGTTGAATTGCTTCTTGTGCAGACCTAACAGCACTTGGCAAATTAAGTCCAATGCCAGCAAGCACTGTTTGGTCAAGGAAGGCAAGTTTCACCTTCCTTTTACAAACAAAGAGCAAATGACTTGTCTCAGACCTGATTATGGTCTAACAATTACCAAGCATAAGCTCCTGAACTAAATCTTATATTCTCTTTCACTGAATTCTCACAGTAACTGTATGAGGGATGTGGGCCTGGCTGGGCAGGTGGCAGGTGAAGGCCTCATTGGTCCATGCTCATCACACAGGACAGCTTTCTGTGTTATGGATGGGAACCTGAATGAACTAGACATTGTCAGGAAATCACATCAGGAGAGAAGATCACAGAGCAGGATCAGGGTTTTGGAGGATCAAGAGTAAATCTACTCTTGTATTACTGTCCACTTGGGGTTGTCTGGTTTGAAGATCCATCTTGATGGAGGACTGTTTGTTTTCTGGCTGGGTGGTCCACTTTTCTGTCTGTCTAGCTGGAGATTTGTCTGGCTCATGGAGCGCCTGTCTAGTTGGGGATCTGTCTGGCTGCAGTCCTTCTGGCTGGGGGTCTGCACATCTGTCTAGCCAGAGGTCTTTCTGAGGGTCTTACCAAGCTGGCATTCAGTCTGTCTGGAGTTCACTTTTCCAGCTATCTACTTGGAGATTTATCAGCCCGTGTGGCTACAGACTGATCTGTCAGTCTGAGGTCAGTCCGTCTGTCTGTGAGGCTAGATGTCTGTCTTACCAGCTGCAGATCTATCTGCCAAACTAGCAATCTGTGTGCATCTGCTGTCAGCTCAGACTGAAGGTTTGTCTGGCCAGGGGTCTACGTGAACAGCTCAGTTAGTCTGGTTGGGGGTCTTCCTGTCAGATTTGGGTCTATCTAGTTGGGGATCTGTCTAAATAGGGTCTGACTTGTTGGGGGTCCATTCATCTCTCCAGATGGGGGTCCACCTGTTCATCTGGTTTGGATTCTGTCTGTCCAGCTCAGAATCTAGTTGGCCAGTTGGCTTGGAGTTCTTTTATCTCTGAGCATAATGCCTCACTGTCTGGCTGGGGTCATCTGTCATGTGTCTGACTAGGGGTTCATCCTCCGAGGCCCTATCTGAGAGATTGGAGGGTCGATCTGGTGAGCAGGGATCTAGCCTGTTTGAAGGATCTGCTGATTTGCAAGGTATGCCAAGCTGGTAGATGGTTTGGACAGTGGGAGATCTGTCTGGCTTAGGATGCTTATCTACCTGAGGGTTTGTCTACTTATCTGGCCTGCTGACTTCCTGGGGATCCACCTGGCAGTCTTCCCAGCAGGTGGTGCATCAATTTGTCCGCTAAAATGTGGGTCTTTGGAATTGGTGAGCTGGTGGGGATTACCCACCTATCTGCCTTGCTGGGAAGGTGTCTGTACAATCAAGGGTCTTTCTGTCTGGCTGGGAGTCCATCTGGCTAGTTAGTTAGGAGTCTGACTAGGTCTGTCAGTCTGCCCACCCACTTGGGGCTGGGTCTGTCTAGCAGAGGATGTCTGTATCTGTTCAGCTAGGGATTTGTTTATGTCTGTCTGGGAGTCCGTCCACCTAGGGGTCCATCTGGCTGGTGTCTGGCTGGCTGCCTAGCTGGGAGAGGGGTCTTTTTGATGGTCTCTCTTGCGGGGGGTGGTCTGTCAGGCTGTTAGTTGATTTATCTGATGGGAGGTCCATCCATCCAGCTGTGGACCGTCCCTCTGAAGGTCTGGCTGTCTAGGTGTATGGCTATCTACTTGTCCTGGTTGGGGGCCCATCTGTCTGTGTACCCATGTGGGGATCTTTTTTACCTGTTTGAAATCAGTTTGCTGGGTTGTTTACCTGGCTTGGATCTGTCTGAATGGTGGTTGGGGGGTGGGGGAGTGTCTATCAGTCTTTTTCAGGGCCTACCCATTTCTGTGTCCAGCTGAGTGTCTAAGTGAGGGAGGCTCAGATATTGAGATGAACTAGTCCATTATGTGGTGATGGCGGCAGTCTCCAGAAGCCCATCTGCCCATCCTCTTCTTCACACCTGGGAGAACCTGCCTAGTCCCCTGGGGTTGGGCCCATTCCTGATGTTTATTCTTGTATCTGTTCACTGCAGTCTCACCAGCCATTATCTCTCAACTATCTCCCCCAGCCTCAAGCCTTGAATACTATAATCACTGGGGCAAAGCCCCTACATTTCCACCCTGAGAAACTTTTATTTTGATCCAGGACCAGCATTCCCATTTCCAACACTTCACATAGCAGAGAATGGCCGTCAGCAGTCCAGGCGCCCATGTGAGGCAACAGGCAGGCAGGGTGCAGGATTCACACGTGGGTCCACTCAGCAGGGGGGTCCCGGGGCCCTTTAGGCCTTCCAATGCGCAGGTTGAAGCCTGGAAGAAGGGCACCATGTGTTTCGTGGAGAAGCTGAGGCGCAGAGATGTGTGGAAGGTCATCCTCAAGCCTCCAGGCCCTGGTTGTTTACTGCAGCCACATCCGCAGGACTCGGAGTGTGTGAGCCCCATGCCACCATCCCTAAACCCCCAAATCCTGGTCAAAGCTGCGGAGGCCCAGCAACCCAGGCTTTGACTCACCTAGCCCACCATTCTGAGCTCCATCCACCACATCCTCATAGGCGTCAGGCCCTGCAGGGCTTTGGTCAGCAGGAACTGCGGGCAGAAAACCACCCCCCAAGGATTGACTCAGGCAGCCCCACGGAGCTCCGGAACCCACCCGGGGCAGAAGTGCATCCTCCAGGCTCCCGGGGCCTGAGCTGGCAGGCTGGGGGCCAGGGCGGTGAGGGCAGCGGGAGGGGGCGTAGCGGAAACGGACGGATCCGCCTGGACTAGCTAGCGTCGCCAGAGAAACGGACCCAGCCTTGGGCTCAAGGATAGGCCTGGCACCCTTTTCCGGCCGTGACCGGAGTTGGGCAACAGTCCCAGAGGCGTGGCCGGGAGAGCACGTACGTATGTCAGCTTAGGCCCTGACCAGGCCGGACTTGGGGGCGGAGTTGTGGGGGGGAAGATGGAGGGGGGTCCTTGAGGCCTCCAGGGCCTTCCCGACCCCAGCAAGACTGGGTCTGGAGAAGGCTCAGGTGGGTGCCGGCCCTCCCGCTTCGCGCCCAGGCCCGCCCCGCCCCGCCCCCGCCCCCGCCCGGCCCGGACTTACCGCGGCCGGGCAGCAACCCACGCGCGTCCTCCGCGTGCGCCTGCGGCCGCAGGGCGCGCGACATCACTTGGCTGTAGAGCGGCGCCTCCTCCGCGCCGCGCCCCCGCGCCCCCGCCCCGGTGCCCGTGGGCGCCCCGCGCTTCTGCACCACCGCGTACGTGTCGGCCATGGTGAGGGCCGGGGGCCCCGGCACCGAGATGCTTCTGCGGGTGGGGCGGGCGGGGGAGGAAGTGAAGCGACTGAGCCAAGGGAGGGAGGGGGTGGGGAGTGCGCTTAGCTCGTCAACCGCCGGCTTCCTTCCCGCCAGAGGCTGCTCGCCGGTCGCCGGTCGGAGAAAGCGGGCGGGCAGGTCTCAGGGGAGAGAGGGAGGGGTCTCTGGATCTCGGTTCTGTGTCTCGAATGCCTGGCAAGTTAGGTGGGTGAAGGGAAGGGGACAGCCTGGCAGGTGAATGGGGCAGGATATTGGTACTGAGGGGTGGTCATTTCTGTGTACATGTCCGAATAAAAGAATGAGGAAGTGGCATCTAAAGGAGAGGGAGGGATAGCCTCAAAATGGAGAGCTAGTCTAAAGGCCGTGGGGGTGAAATCTGCTGCAAAGGAAGGTTGACTCTGTGTCCCCAGCACCTGACATGAGGCCTGACAAGTGGGCGGCCTCAAGAAATATTTGCTAAATTAATGTCTAGGGAAGCAAAGAAAGGGATAACATAGGGGCTAGCCTTAGAGGCAAAGGCAATGGGATCTCTGGGATCAAAGTGTCATCTTGGGGCAGATTCCCCGACTCAGTTCAAAGAGCCAGTGAATATTTGGTAAACTGAACAGCAAGGAAGGGCTGGTGTTTCAAGGGCGAGGAAAGGGTTAGCCTCTGAGCATGAGAAATTGGAAAGGGAAGAACGAGGAGATGGAGCTGGGTACCTGAGGACCTCGCCAGGTGGGTGCGGTGTGGTGGGAAGGGTCTGGGAAGTCTGGAAGGAGAGGGCATCGTCGTAGATTGGGGCACAGTTCTGGGGAAAGACAGGAGGGAAAGGGTATGAGACTTGGAGGAAACTGGCCAGACTCCTGATGGAGGTGACCATGGACTCTGCCAGGGCTGGGGTGGGGAAGCTTAAGATGAACAGTCTGATAAGGTAGCAAGGAGGACAAAAGTGGGTATCATAGCCAGTCTCTGCTCCCAGAAGGAGTCCATGGGCTAGATGCTGCAGTGATGGTGGCCAAAGACTTCTGCTCTGGGTCCTGGTCTCTGAGGGTGTTGATGGTGGGTAGGAAGAGAGTAGGAAGGGGGCGTTGGTACCTCCTTGAAATTTTGGTAAACGGGGCTGGTGTTTTGGAGTGCTGAGAAGAACATCTGAGCCACTGTGTGGTATAGGAACCTGTACTGCTCCTGGTGGGGGAAGAGGAATCCTCAGAAAGGGAGAACAAGAGGAGGAGGGATGTGTCCTTGGATTGAGGAGACTGAGGCTCTCACCTCTGTCTGCACAGCTGCAGGCCGCTGCTTTCTTATCTCCAGGACCACGTTGAAGAGTTAGGTGGGATCATCTGGGGCAGAGAGGGCATATGAACAGGACCTGGTGGGCATGGGACCTGCACTGCACATAAGCACACATATGCCCTATTCATACCTGGGTCAGGAGCAACTGTCTCACATAATCCACAGTGCACAGGACACCTGTTCGCCCACAACCTGCGCTGACAAGCAAGAATAAGCATAAGCTTGGTCAGGACCTGCCCACAACCCCTTTTATGTGGGGCGTTTGGGTTTGGGAGTGAAGGTCCTGATGGAGGATCCCCTGCAGCACCTTTTGATTCTCAGAATCCCCAGATTACAATTAGAAGAAAAAACTTTTTAATTGCTTACATTTGTTGAGTATCAACTCTGTGTTTACTACTCTTCCAGCAGGCACTCTGCACTCAATAAATGCTAAATTTCAGTTGATACAGCATGAGCTAGTGTGGCTTCAGGTTTTTCAAAAGAGGCACTCAAACTGTGACACTGGCTTCAAGGCCTGCACTGGCCCTCCCTGCCTTCTGCACTCCCCCACCAGTCATCTCTGTCTCACCAGACCGCCATAAAACCCATTTCTTAAACCTGCAGTGGACACAGAGGGGGCTGGGGCCAGATCCCTGGAGGCGACGGGCTTCCTCCACCATGGTGAGCACATGTTCAGGATTGCTGGGGACTCCTCTGTCTGGCCAGGACATATATTGCAGCTGGTACACAGAACGACATTCCTGAAACACAGGAAACGAGTGGCAAATAATAAAAAAGCATTTATTGAGCACCTACTGCTTGTCAGGCCCAGTTCTAAACATCTTCCATTTAAATCCAACAGATAATAACTGAGGAGATAGGTACTATTGCTAATGCACATTTTACAAATGAGAAAACAGAGACAGAAAATAGTTCTCCCCATATGGGAGCCTCTTCCTCCCTTTAAGTACCTTCTGAAAAGTAACCTGGAGGGTCCTGAGCATGATGTCTGCATTCAGCCATGTCTCCCTTGTCTGAGGATGTGGGGCAGGTGGGAAGAGAGAGGAGAGCAAAGACCACAGGTGCCAAAAGACATTTGCAGAAAACAAAGCATTTCTGATTAAAAATCAAAGTCAACATATTTTTAAAAATTCATTCAGCTCAAATATCCCCCATGGCTTTCCTGAAGGAAACATTTGATAGAGGGGAGAAAGAACTATGATTAAAAACCCCAACAAGCTCATTTATAGTGAAAAAAGAAAAAATATTTCTTTCATTCTACAAGAGTTTTATTGTACTTATTATGTTCCAACTATATTTGACTTGAGGTAAGAGATTTTCCTGAGTTATGAAATGGTAAGGGAAATAGGGATTTTAAGAACCTAACCAGGCACATTTATATAACAGAGATAACCATGATCATAGTTAAAATGCAACAGCAATGTATATATTGAGTTCTGGCTATTGCACGCTAATACTAGAGGGTTCCCTGCAGTGTGAGGGGACTGTGGGAAAACTATTCATCCTTTCAGGCCCAGCCTGAAAGCTTCCCTGAGAATCTTCTATGAAACCTCCCACAACATCCAAGACTTCATAAAACACAATTCCCACCTCTGCCCCAGCTCACCAGGGTGATGCAGAAAAGTCCAATCTGTAGTGGTTCCTGTTCTTGGGCCCAGTAACGCTCACACTTTTTCTGCAAAAGGCAAGGGAGAAAGGGCAGGGAGTGAAGAGCAGTAGTCTGCTTTAGAGTTCCAGCTCAATACATCCACACCCCCACAGAATACCTCAGGCATTGCTGGTGGAAGCACAGATAGCTGTAGCTGTCATGCAGGCCAGCTGTCAGAACCTTATCAGATTAAACACACAGACACAGTGGAGACTTGTGCTTCTGACCATGCAGGAGGAAGACAGGCCAGAATATTCTCATACTGTAAGCAACTAAAAAATTGGACAGAACATATGAGCCACTATTTTCAGACATTGGACAACAGGTATTGCAGGATTGTGATCACTGAACGAAGGGAAACATGGACCAAATCTTATGACTGCCCCAGCTTACTGCAGGACATGGAGAGTCCAATGATCCCACTGAGTTGAGGAGCCAGAGATCATGGCTCAGGGAGGCCAAAGCAGCTAGAATTTGAAGGGCAGAGTCGTGGAAAGAATAGAGCTATGCAAACAAGAGTTAAAAATTTCAGAAGTCTGCAAATGGTCCCCTTGAGTATTATTAGCTGGAGTCCTGGAAAGAACAGAGCTATGCAAAAAAGAGTTAAAAATTTCAGAAGTCTGCATATGGTTCCTTTGAGTATTATTAGCTGAATAATAATCTGAGGATCATGAAACTCTGTGAAGCCAGGCAAGAATAACTTCCTACGAAAGAATAATAGCTAAGGACCTATAAGATGAATATTTCCTATAATGTTCATAATGGGATAGAAATAATTTACATTCCTCCAGCCAGAGTGGAGAGACCCAACTGACTATAAGGGCATTCAATAGGGAACCAAGAAGGACCACATGTTAAAAGTAGAATGAAATTAGTTCTAGAATAAAGGCTACTCTAGACCTGCCCTACAAAAGCTTTAAAACAAACCTTAAAATGATCAAACATCCAAAAGTAACTTAACTGCCTTCCAGAAAAAGTCCAACACTCTTTAAAGGAAGACAATAAAATCTAACAGTTACCTGCAAAATTAAAAATGTCAAGCATCCAATAAAAATTTACTAGACATACAAAGAAACAAGAAAACATGACCCATAACCAGGAGAAAAATAAGTGAATAGAAGATCCAATAAGGATGAAGAAAGAAGTAGACCTTTAAACAGTTTTTTTTTAAATATTTTAAATATACTTGAAGATGAAAAAGAAAACATGAACATAATGAAAGTGAAACAAAAGATAGAGAAAATACCAAAATGGAACTTATAGAGAGGAAAAATAAAATACGTGAAATTTAAAAAGTCACTGTCTAATAGCAGATTAGACACAGAAGAAAAGATCAGTGAACATGAAGACATAGCAATAGAATCTATTTAAAATGAAAAAAAACTCAAAAATTACTGGGGAGAAAATGAACAAAGAATCCGTTATTTGTAGAAATATACCAAATGGTCTAATGTATGTGTATCTGGAGTCCAGAAGAAGGAGAGGAGAGAGGGGAGAACAGAAACTATATTTGAAAAAATAATCGCTGGAAAATTTTCCAAATTTGATAAAACCGCAAACCCACAAGTCCAAGAAAGTCAACTATAAGGAGAGTAAACATAAAGCCAAACAAAGGCAGATCATGATCAAATTGCCAGAGAGAGAGAGAGAGGGAGAGAGAGAGGAAACTTAAAAACATCACACACAAAAAGACACATTACATATTAAGGAACAAAGATAAGAATGACAGAATTTTGTCAGAAACTGCAAGTCAGAAGTCAAAGTTGTGACATTCTAAAAAGGCTGAAATTAAAAAAAAACACTTTCGGACAAACAAAAGCTGGGAGAATTTATCACAAACCCATACTGTGAGAAATATTAAAGTAAGCTGTTCATACAAAAGGAACATGATACTAGATGAAATATGGATCTACACAAAAGAATGAAGAGTAAAGAAAAAGCAAATATGTAGCTAAATATAAAAAATATTTCTCATTTTTAACATTTAAAAAAGACAGTCTAGTGAATTTTATCAAACAAACAAGGAAGAATTAATAGCAATCCTTCACAATTTTTTTTTAAATTGAAGGACCATTTCCCAACATACTGTATGAAGCCAATATTAATCTGATACGAAAACTAAACATATATATCACAAGAAAAGAACACTATTAACCAATGTTTCATTAATACAGACATTAAAATCCTCAACAAAATACCAGCAAAGGGTTATACACCATGACCAAGTTGGATTAATCTCAGGAATGCAAGATTGGTTGTATATATATAAAAAATCAATGTCATATACCATATTAATAGAAAATAAAACAAAAACACATGATCATCTGAATAGATGCAGAAAAAAATTTTTGGATAAAATCCAACACCCTTTCATGATAAAAATACAAGGGAAACTAGAAATGGAAGGAAACTCCTTAGCCTGATTAAAACAACAACAACACACACACATCTACAAAAAAACCCCACAACCAGTCCTTAGACTTATGGTGAAAGACTGAATGTTTTGCCCTTAAAATCAGGTTGCACTTGCCACTTCTGTTCAACTTTGTACAGAAAGGTCTAGTCAGTGCAGTTAGGAAAAAAGAAATGGAAGAAAGGGAGGGAGGAAGGGAGAAAGGAAAATAGGGAGGGACAGAAGGAGGAATATTGGATTAGAAAAGAAGCAGCAAAATTATCTCAATTTGCAGATGACATCATATTATATATGGAAAACCCTAAGTTTTCCACATAATCACACACACCCCCACACTATTAAAGCTAATAAATGAGTTCAGCAAGGTTGCAGGACATAATATCAAACAAAAATCAATTGTATTTCTATATAGTGAAAACTATTTGGTTTGCAATAAGGAAACTGAAAATGAAATTAAGAAAATCACTCCATTTACAATAACATCAAAAAGTATAAACTAGGAATAAATTTAACAAAAGTGCAAGACTAAATTAAACACTATAAAACATTGCTAAGAGAAATTAAAGAAGACCTAGATAAATGGAAAAACATCCATGTTCATGGAATGGAAGACAATATGGTTAAGATGGAAATAGCTCCCAAATTGATAGATTCAATGCATTCCTTATCAAAATCCCAGAAGGCTTTTTGAAGATATTGGCAAGGTGATCTTAACATTAATATGTTAATATTAATGAGTGTGTCATAGATACTGAAGACTACCCTCAGGTTTGATGATTCACTAGGGGGACTCACAGGACTCAGCATACAGTTGTACTCATGGCTATGATTTATTACAATAAAATGATACAGAAAAAAAATCAAAGGGAAAAGATGCACAGGGCAAAATGAAGGAAACAAGAGTCCTGCTTCCAAGGGTCTTCTCCAAGTGAAGTCGCACACAATGTGCTTAATTTCCCCAGAAATGATTTGAGACAGCATGTGTGAAATGTCCACAGTAAAGCTCATTAGGCAGTCAGTGCCCAGGGAATTCACTGGGGCATTCCATGTGTTATACGGGCACCCTCTGACTAGTATGTACCACAACTTCAGACTCCCAGAAGGAAGGCAGGTGTTCAAATAAACCATACTGTTTATATAAACAGTTCAAGCATAGTGAGCCACTTTTATTAGAAATCCAATTTCCAGGCAAGATCCAACCTAGTAGGAAGGTCTTTTTTTTTTAATCATAAGCCTGCTATATTACTCTTTTCTGCACAGCAAGTGACCCAGAAAAGTCGAAACAAACTTGAAAAAAAGAAGAAATTTGGTGGACTCACATTTCCTGATTTCAAAACTTACTATAAAGTTACAATAATAAAAAATGTATAGTACTGGTACAAAGATAGACCTACCAATCAATGGAATAGAATTGAGAGTCCAGAAATAAACCCTTACATTTATAGTCAATTGATTTTCAACAAGGATAACAAGACTATTCAATGGGGAAAAGACAGACAAATAACAAGTGCTGAAAAAAAACAAGTGTTGAAAAAAAAAGACAACAACAAGTGTTGGTGAGGATGTGAAGGATTCAAATCCTCATACATTGCTGATTGGAAGGTAAAATGATGTAGCTGTGGAAGAGTTTGACAGTTCCTCAAAATATTAAGAATGGAGTTACCATATGATGTAGCAATTCCACTTCTAGGTATGTACCCAAGAGAATTGAAAACATACTTCTACACAAAAACTTGCACACAAATGTTCATAGCAGCATTATTCATAATAGCCAAAAAGTGGAAGCAACTCACATTCTATAAACCAATAAATGAATAAATAAATGCAGTAGATCCATTCAATGGAATACTGTTCAACAATAAAAAGGAGTTAAGTACTGACACATGCTATAATATGCATAAATTTTAAAAACATGCTAAGTGAAAGGACCCAGTCACAAAGACAACATATCATATGAATCAGTTTACATGAAAAGTCCAGAGTAGTCAAACCTAAAGAGACCAAAAATAGAGTAGGGATTACCTAGGATGGAGAAATGGGGAGTGACTGCCAATGGATACAGGATTTCTTTGTGGGGTAATGAAAATGTTGTAAAATTTATTGCAGGGATGGTTGCATAACTAAATATACTAAATATATACTAAATTTTGGAATATACTAAAAACAATTGAATTGCACACTTTAAATGGATAAATTGCATCTTGATAAAACTGTTTTTTAAAAGAGATTGTTTATTTTGATTCTGTCCCAATAGTTTATTTTTGCTTTTGTTTCCTTTGCCTCAGGAGACATATCAAGAAGAATGCTGCTATGACCAATGCCAGAGAAATTACTGCCTATACTCTCTTCTAGGATTTTTATGGTTTTGGGTCTCACATTTAGGTCTTCAATGCATTATGAGTTTATTTTTGTGTGTGGTGTAAGAAAGTGGTCCAGTTTCTTTTCTTTCTTTCTTTCTTTTTTTGCATGTAGATATCCAGTTTTCCAGGCACTATTTATTGAAGTGACTCTTTTTCCCATGGCATATTTTTGCCTCTTTTGTTGAAGATTAATAGATTAACTGACCATATAATAATGGGTTTATTTCTGGGATTTCTATCCTATTCCATTGATCTATGTGTCTATTTTTGTGCCAGTATCATACTGTGCCAGCTTTGTAGTATAACTTAAAATCTGGAATTGTGATATCTCCAGCTTTATATTTCTTTTTCAAGAATGTTTTGGCTATTCAGGATCTTTTGTGGTTCCATACAAATTTTAGGATTGTTTGTTCTAGTTCTGTGAAAAATGCTGTTGGTATTTTAGGGATTGCATTAAATCTGTAGATTGCTTTGGATAGTATGGACATTTTAACAATATTTCTTCCAATCCATGAGCATGGAATAGCTTTCCATTTATTTGTGTCATCTTCAATTTTTTTCATCAGTGTTTTATAGTTTTCAGTGTATAGGTTTTTCACTTCCTTGGTTAAGTTTATTCCTAGGTATTTTATTATCTTTGGTGCAATTGTAAATTGGATTGTTTCCTTAAATTCTCTTTCTGCTGCTTCATTATTAGTGTATAGAAATGCAACAGATTTCTGTACATTGATTTTGTATACTGTGACCTTATTTAATTCATTTATCAGTTTTAATAATTTTGGGGGGTAGTCTTTAGGGTTTTCTATATATACCATCATGTCATCTGCAAATAGTGAAAGTTTTACTTCTTGTTTACCAATTTCCTTTTCCTATCTGATTGCTGTGGGAAAAAAAAATACCACTGGATGGTATTTTCTTTTTTTTTTTTTTTAAGGTTTTATTTATTTATTTGACAGAGAGAGACACAGCGAGAGAGGGAACACAAGCAGGGGGAGTGGGAGAGGGATAAGCAGGCTTCCCGCTGAGCAGGGAGCCTGATGCGGGACTCGATCCCAGGACCCTGAGATCATGACCTGAGCTGAAGGCAGACGCTTAACGACTGAGCCACCCAGGCGCCCTGGATGGTATTTTTTCTTATCTGATTGCTGTGGCAAAATACAAAGCTTTTGCATACAAAGGAAACAAACAATAAAACTAAAAAAAAAAAAAACGACCTACTGAATGGGAGATGTTTGCAAATGACATATCTGATAAAGGGTTAGTATACAAAATATATAAAGAACTGATTCAACTCAACAGCCAAACACCAAATAATCCAATTAAAAAATGGACAAAAGAGGGCGCCTGGGTGGCTCAGCTGTTAAGCGTCTGCCTTTGGCTCAAGTCATGATCCCAGGGTCCTAGGATCGAGTCCCACATCGGGCTCCCTGCTCAGTGGGAAGCCTGCTTCTCCCTCTCCCACTCCCCCTGCTTGTGTTCCCCCTCTTGCTGTGTCTCTCTCTGTCAAATAAATAAATAAAATCTTTTAAAAAAAAAAGGACAAAAGACATGAACAGACATTTCTCCAAAGAAGACATCCAAATGGCCAACAGACACATGAAAGGATACTTACTCAACATCACTCATCATCAGGGAAATGCAAATCAAAACACAATGAGATATCACCTCACACCTGTCAGAATGGCTAAAATCAAAAATACAAGAAACATCAAGGGTTGGCAAGGTTGTGGAGAAAAAAGAACGATTGTGCACTGTTGGTGGGAATGCAAACTGGTGCAGCCACTCTGGAAAACAGTATGGAGGTTCCTCAAAAAATTAAAAATGGAACTACCCTATGATCCAGTAATTGCACTACTTGGTATTTATCCAAAGAATACTCAAACACTAATTCAGAAGGATATATGCACCCCTGTGTTTATTGCTGAATTATTTACAATAGCCAAATTATGGAAGCAGCCCAAGTGTCCATCAATAGATGAATGGATAAAGAAGATGTGGTGTGTGTATATATATATATATATATATATATATATATATATATATATACACAATGGAATATAGAATGAAATCTTGCCATTTGCAACAACATGGATGGATCTAGAGGGTATAATACTAAGTGAAATAAATCAGTCAGATAAAGACAAGTACCATATGATTTCACTCATATGTGGAACTTAAGAAACAAGACAAACAAATGAAGAAAAAAAAGAGAGAGAAACCAAAAAACAGACTATTAACTATAGGGAGTAAATAGGTGGCTACCAGAGGGAAGGTGGGGGTGGGGAATGGGTGAAATAGGTGAAGGGGATTAAGAGTACACTTATCATGATGGTCAATGAGTAATATTTAGAATTGTTGAATTACTATATTGTACACTGAAACTAATAGAACACTGTATGTTAACTATACTGGACTTAAAAATTTTAAAAAATAAGAAAAAGACAATTTAAAGCAAAAATATTATAACAGTGCATTGTGGAGTATATTTCATATTTAGAATTAAAATCTATGACAACAATAACATAAAGCATGGAATGGGAAATTAGAAATATGCTAGTATAGTTCTTACATTTTAAATGAAATGGTATAATATTATTTGAGTGTAGACTGTGACAAATTAAAGATATAACTGATAAACCCTAAAGCCACACTAAGCACATAATACAAAGAGGTATAACTAATAAGTAAATAATGACTATGAAATGGATTCATAAAAATTCTCAATCTGGGGGCACCTGGGTGGCTCAGTCAGTTAAGCATCTGCCTTTGGCTCAGGTCATGGTCTTGGGGTCCTGGGATCAAGTCCCACATCAGGCCCCTGCTCAGTGGGGAGTCTGCTTCTCCCTTTCCCTCTGCCTCTCTCCCCCACTCGTGCTCTCTCTCTCTCCCTTAAATCAATCAATCAATCAATCAATCAATCTCAATCTGGAAGAAGACAGAAAAGAATAAAGGGGCAAAGAACAGATGGAACAAACAGAAAACAAAGATGGTAGATTTACTCCAATTAAAGGCAGAGATTGTCAAACTAAATTAAAAAGTAAGCCCCTACAATATGCCACCTACAAGACACTTTAAAAATAAAGATGAACATAGATAAAAAGTAAAAGAATGGAAAAAGATATGTACACTCTAGCACAATTTAAATGGCTATATTAATATCACAGTTCACTTCAGAGAAGGAATATTACCAGAGATAGAAAGGAACCTTACATATTGGAAAAGGGATTGATTAATCAGGAAGACATAATCCTAACTGTATATGCACTCAATTACAGAGTTTCAAAATAGCTGAAGCAGAAACTGACAGAACTGAAAAGACAGATAATTTTAAAATTAGAGATTTCAACATTATTTCAGCAAATAATAGGGCAAGTAGACCCCCTAAAAAGTCATACGAACAATAAGATTTGAATAATATTTGTCCTAATTGGCAGTTATAGAATACTTGGAGATTTCATCACTCCTCTCAGCAATTGATAGAACATTTAGAGAAAATAAGTTAGTAAAGATTTATAAAATACAGTAAAGATACAAAAATATTAAAGTGTCTTTCAAAAAAGACACAATTTGACTGATATTTATAGAACACTCTACTCAACAAAAGCAGAATACACATTCTTTTCAAGTGTACATAGACTATTTACCAAGATTGGCCATATTCATAGCCATAAAACAAGTCTCAGTATATGTAAAAGGATTAAAATCATACAAAGTTGTTCTCTGACCATAGTGGAATTAACTAAAAATTAATAACAGGAAGATATATGGGAAAGTCCTCAAATATTTGCAAACTAAGTACAACCATGGTCAAATACCATGAGTCAAAGAAGAAATCACAAGGGTAATTAGAAAGTATTTTGAACTAATTGAAAAAGAAGATACAATTTATCAAGTTTGTGAGATGTAGCTAAAGCAGTGCTTAGAGAAAAATGAATAACATTAAATGCTTATATATGAAAAAAGAAAAATCTCAAATCAATGAACTAAGTTTCAGAAACTAGAAAAATAGGAGTGTTAAACCTAAATAACATTAGGAAGGAAATGAAAAAGATGAAAAGTTATTAATGAAATAAGAAATGAAAAAAAATACAGAAATATAAGAGAAAAAATAGAGAAAAATAAAACGCAAAGCTGGTTCTTTAAAAAACAACAACAACAGCAACAGCAACAACAACAATTGACAAACCTCTAGCCCAGAGATGGCTAACATTTTCTATAAAATAGGGCCAGATAATAAGTATTTTACACTTTGTGAGCCATTCAATCCACCCAACTTGCAACTACTGAATTCTGCCATTGTAGCATGAAAGTGGGTATATACAATATCTAAACATATGAGTGTGGCTGTATTTTAAAACATTTTATTTACAAGAAAAGGCAGCAAGACAGACCTAGTACAATAGGTAAAGTTTGCTCATCTTTACTCTAGCCAGACTGACATGGGAGAGATAGACCACAAATTACCAAAATCAGGAATGAAAAAGGGGCATCACTACAGGTTGTACAGATTCCATGATCAGCCATTCATCCCTGGGCAGTACTTACCCCACTTCCCAACCCTGTCTATTGAATAGGCCAGAATGTAGAAACCATGTGCCTTCAAAGCTGACATGCATTTTTTGAGTAACTAATTTATGCTAACAGGCAAAACAGAGATCCCTGCACTCCTGGACTTATCTTCTAATCAAGGAGATGGAGAATAAACAATGTGTAGATTACCTTGTATGCTAGAAATGGTAAGAACTGTGAAGGAAAATAGGACACAGGAAGGAGAGTGGGAGTGCTTGGGAGTTTTAAATGGTGTAAGATCCAGGAAGGTGTCATGGAGAAAGTAGCATTTGAACAAAGATCTGAAGGTGGTAGTAGAGCAAGCCAAGAAGAATGTTCCGGGCAAAGGAAACAGCCAAGGCACAGGCCCTGAGACAGTGCCATCCCTGGCACATCTGAGGAACAGCAAAGGCCAAAATGGCTAGAGTGGAGTGAATAAAAGAGAGACAGAAAAACACAGAGATCAGAGCTGTACCAGGGACAGCTCAGTGTAGGGCCTTACAGTCTATGATGCAGACTTGGGTTGGGAAGACCTGCAGTAAAGGGTTTGTGAACACTGCAGGGATGAGCACCATGAATAAAAGGAAAAAGATCAACAAAAAATTAGAGCAATAGTGGAGTCACTTCAAGAATTGGGCCTTTCAGACCTGGGATTAGGGAGGTGCTAGCAAGATTTCTCCTGCCTCCTTCCTGCTCAAGGAAATGTATTCTAGAGGGCTGAGGACACCTACCTGCCCATTCTCCATTTCTCGACATGCCATCAGGATCACCTAGACAAGAAGGGTAAGGGAAGAGGGGAGTGATTTGGGTTAGGGAATTGGAGAAACAAGGCCAAGGGAGGACTCAGAATGTTAGCCCCACCTCATGGTCCTCTAAGGCTGACCTTGACCCCAAACTCCCAGACCAGGCACCAGAAGTCTAGCAAGGTGTGAGGCAGGGGTCCTTGTGTGGCGATGTAGGCCTGGCTTCCGTCTGTGCCCTGGTAAAGGCTAAGTTCATCACCGAGATCTTACTGTCACCCCCTCCAAGTCCACCCCTTCCCTGACTCCCAGCCTGACCCGGATGAAGTTGCCATTGATGTAGTCGCCATGTCCCTCCTCCTGGAGCAGGGAGAGGATCACTCGTGTCTGATCATCTGCCAGTGGGAGAGGTGAGAAAAGTGCTTTGGGGTGATAGGAGCATCAAAGCCCTGATGGCTTCCTGGATGAAAGCCAGCAGGTTTACTGCACACCCAGCAGGGATCCCACCTGGGTGCACTTGTGAGCTGCTCAGGAGAAATGCAGCCATTGCAAGGATCTGAGAGGGAGTGCACTGGGAGCACAGTGGGGATGGACTGGACTGCCATGGGATGGAGCATGTGTGCAGAGCCTCACTGACTCCCTCTGGAAGACCCCGACTTACAGGGCAGCACATCTTTGTAGCGGTTCTTCCTCACATTCCCTGGCAGACTGCCAGCCTCAGTGGAGCACATACAGTCAGTCTTCCATGCGGCTGAGCGGGCCTGGATGTCCTGGCGGAAGGCACCATTAGCAGACCCGGGAAAGGGAGGAGAGAGGAAGAGAGGAGCAAGGTCAGAGTTCTGGGGCACAGAGGCACTTGTAGGGATACAAGGTACATGGCCTGTGAGAGGTGAATGCAGACTCTTAGATAGCATGGTGCCTGGGTAATTGTAGTGATACAATAGTAATAGCAACTCAGAGCACCTTGTCTATGCCAGGCTCTGTGCTAATGACATTGAATCATTACAAGGTCACCCCAAAGTTAGTACTATTATTAATGTCCCCATGGTGTAGGTAAGAAAGCTGACACACCACATGGTTGAGTGACTTGCCAAAAGTCCCACCCAGGAACTGGAACAGTGAGGGTTGCACTCAAACCTCTCAGCATCTACCCCTAAACGCTCAAACTGTGTTACATTGTATTGTAAACAATAATTGTAATGGAATATGTATTTAATATAACAAACATGATGATGTATGATATATGTGACAATATACAATGTATATGAATTATAATGTATAACATTACTTATGTAACAAAATATTACAGATACTTTGTTACTATTAGATTATTATAATTCGTGAAGTGTATTACCATCATTATCAGCTATTCAAAATCAGACGATAATAAGTAACACCTACCAATGCCTACGACGCTGCATTAGCATTCCTAACGCATGGCTTGCATCACGGCATTGTAATGTTTAGAATATTTATAACTAGTGACAAAGGATCCTACAAACTGAGCACTCAAGATGTGCTAGGCGCTTTTTTACCCACACCAGTTCCTCAGGTCATTAGAGGTCGCGTTTTACCCAAGGAGAAACTGACGCCAGAGGACCCGGGTAAAATACCCTAGGTCACAGCGCCTATTAGAGTCCGACATCCACACCACCACCCCACTTCCCCCCCACCCGAAGTGGGGCTTCTTGGTTCCTCTTCCCCTAGCCCCTTCTTCCACATGATCACAGAAGTGATCACCAGGGTGCCTGGAGAGGCCCGGATGACCGGTGTCAAGCGCAAGTGCGCGCCTGCCTTCCCTTGCTGCGCCGGCTTCTCCAGCCCCACCCAGTAGCAGGACTATTCCGGGAGCTGGATGAGGGCACAGGGACACAAGGGCGTGTGCGGCACCGCCCAACCCGGCCGTGGACTTCGCCCTCTGGGGTTCTGTGGGCAGAGGATGAGGACAGAGACAGAGGAGAGAGCGACAGAGAGGTGCCGGGGGGGGGGGGGGGGAAATAGACCTTGAAGCGAGGAGACACCCTTGGACGCATAGAGAAAGGGGGTGGGGGGCGCAAAGTGCGGCAGGGCGCACAGGACAGACATCGGACAGCCCAGGACCAGGAGACTGAGCGCGCGGTTTGGCCGTCCACTCTCGCCCACTCACGCTGAACTCGCCGGCAAGGATCGCCCTCTCCCGGCCGCCTCGCGCCTTCAACTGCTCCAAGAAGCTCCGCGCAGCGTCCAAGTTGTGGCTCATGACGCCGTGGGCCAGAGAGGTCCAGTCCAGCTGCTGCGCTCCGCTCAGCTAGTAGCAAGAAAGCTGGAGGCGGAGGCGGGCTGCAGAGGCCCCGCCTCCTATCTTGCAACCCAATGGAAGCGCGCAACAGGCGGCAGGGCTCGCCCCTCGGCCAATGACATTCGGAGCTCGCCCCGGTACCGCCCACAGGCTCCGGGACCCAGGCAGCCTCGGGAGCCCTACGTCCTCTCCCGCTGGGCCTGGGAACTGAGTCCAGCGCAGGTGCTTCCCTTTTTATGCGCGTCGGGCATGTTGACTGAGTCCGCACAATCCGCTGGATGCTTTCTCCTGCTTGTTCCCAGGATCCGCGCCCCTTCCTCCAAGGGCCCGCGTTGGTAGATGGCCTTGCATTCTCGCCTGGCCTCCCAGGTCCAGTCTCCCTGAGAGATAGACTGGGATCCGAGCCAGAGAGGCGGCGCGGCAGCTGTGAGTGGAGATGGTCGCGGAGATCCAGCTGCAAGTCCTGCCTCGAGGAGCCTGGGTTGGGGGCGTCCCTCACTGTGAGCTCCGGCGGCGGGGCCCGAGGGAGGTCACGGGAGGTTGCTGAGGTTGCCGCGGGGGGGTGCGGGGTGGGGCACTGACACCCGGGCACCCCCGTTGTGAGAAAGACCGAATGGAAGCGTCTGTTTCTGTATCTCTGTATTTCCTGAGGTTCCTTTTTCTGGGTCGGGCTAGGAGGAGCTGGGGGCGCCAGGATCCTTTCTGAATTTAAGGATCTCAACCCTCATAAACCTGCAGGGAAACAGAACTGAGGCCGTCAAAGTGGGTTCCAGGGGGAAAGATGTTCTCAAGGCTTTCAAAGAGCTTCTCTTTTTGCTGTCTCCACACCCTCAACTTCAGAAAATGCGCAGGAAAAGGCCAAGAGAACCACTTGGTGACCCAGTTCCCCGGGTCACCAAGGGGAGGCTGGAGAAAGCGGAGAGGAGCCTAGGGGTCCTGCCTGGGTAGATGGGCCAGCCCACCCCTCACCCAGCAGGGCTCCAGGAGTCATGGGAGGAATTTCTGGGGGTGTCACTGGAGGGGGTTGTCTGTGGAGTCCAGTTTGAGGTCGTTGAGGTGTAAAAGGTTAACCAATGGGGTGAGGTGTACTTTAAGTGAGGGGTCAAAAAGGTCATTGGTTCAGGTTGTGGATTTAATTAATTATGGATTATTAGAGTGTTGTTTTTTGAGTTAGGGATGGGCAAACTCTTTTTTTTTTTTTTTTTCAAAAGACTTTGGTTTTTGGCTTTGCTGTCTCTGGTGTCTGTCCCAGCTACTCAACTCCACCATGGCAGTGTGAAAGCAGCCATAGGCCACATGTAAAGAAATGAGTGTGGCTATATTCCAATAAAACTATTTGTGGACATTGAAATTTTAATTTCATGTAATTTTCATGTCACAAAACATTTCTGTGTGTGTGGCCTGAGGCTGTGTAACCTGGTTTACTGACCCAGGTTTAAGTGACAGAAGTCAAAGTGGATGATCACTGGTTTTGTTTATTGAGGGGTTGGGTGGGGTCACCGTGGACTGTGTTTATTAGTTTCATCTCTAAGAGTTCAAAGATGGTCAGTAGTGATCACTGAGGATGGACATTTATAGTTAATTCATTGGAGGTCAGTGAGAGTTCTTTGGATATTCATGGGCAACTGTCATCAGATGTTATTGGCAGCCATTGGAGGTCAGTGAGAGACTGTGAAAGTAGCTGAAGGGCTATTGGGATTTGGAGTGGTAGTTTAAGTAACTGAGGGATCAAAAGAAGGAAGGTCATTGAGGGCTCCTGCTCGGTGCACTATAGTGTATGTCAATGAAATCACTGAGATTTTGTGGATGGTCATGGGTTTTTGGAGACTTGGGGAGGTGGGATACAGAAGTCTCAGGGAACTTTGAGAAGATATGGATGTTCAATGGAGGAGTCATGGACACTCTTTAGTCTGAGTACTCATGGATACTAATGGCAGTCATTAGGGACTAGTGGATACCAGAGTAAATGAGGAAGAGTCACTTTGGGATCATGAAATGTCTTTGTGGACCCTGGTGTTAGTGGATGTCATTGGAGGTC
Organism: Mirounga leonina; assembly: GCF_011800145.1. Taxonomy (NCBI): domain Eukaryota; kingdom Metazoa; phylum Chordata; class Mammalia; order Carnivora; family Phocidae; genus Mirounga; species Mirounga leonina. The sequence goes on from NW_023270683.1 coordinate 53,164, forward strand.
AAAGGTCACTGGAAACTGGTGGTACCTGGGGAGCAGATGCAACACTGAAGGGTCATTGGGCCATCCATGTCATCTATGGTGGTGACTGGGAGGCAGGAAGGCTGACCCAGAAGCTGGGGTCTGGCTAGCTGGGGATCTTCTGACCAGTGACTGAGGGTCTGTTTGTCCAGTGGGGGGATGTACCTATCTGTCCACCTGGCTTTTCGGGTTGATGTTTATCTTGCTAAGGGCTTGGCTTTCTCATAGGCTGGGGTCTGTGGCAGGAGCTAAGCCTGTCAAGCTGAGGTCTGCCTGGCTAATTGACTGGGTAGGTGGGGTATCTCTTTGCTGGGGTAATGTCTGTCTGTCCTTGAGGGATTTTGTCTTTTGGTTGCCTGGGATCACCTAATTGGCTGATGCCAGGAAGGTGTCCATGTGTCTGACCACAGGTCTTTCTGGATGTCCGGCTGGGTATCTTCCCATTTGTTCAAGAATCTGTCCATTTATCTGGCTGTCTGTCCCTCTGGAGTCTTATTTGTCTCCCTGGGATTTTGTCCATCCAGAAGTCTGTCTAGCCAGGGGTCTGTGTGTCTGCCTATTTGGGGATCTTTCTATCTGGTTCAAAATCTTATGGCTTATGAACAGAATGGCTGAGGCTGTAGCCCACCTGTCATGCTTCCAGCTGGACTGGCTATATTTTTGGTTGCACGTTCATCCTAACTCCATGCCTGCCTCTCATTGTTTAATTTGTGTGCCCCGCTGACTATCCCTCTAGGTCTCTCCAGATATCCAAATGCTCCTGGCTTGCAATTTACTCAGCTCAGGCTGGTGTGGGGGATGGGGAGACCCATGGGAATTCCTCCAGTAGCCCAGCCTGTCCCACCTCTCCCTCCTCCCAGAGAATTGCATGCCATGTTCTTACAATGGGATTTGCTGCTGCTATGGGGCTCTTTTGTTCACCCTATTGGTGGCAATCCCATGAAGTGGGAGCAGAGGGCACTGCCCTTGAAGATCCTAAGTACCCTGATGCCCACATGCCACATGCCAATCTGCCTGATTGCCTGCTCATAGTGCTCACTCAACAGAGGCAAGTGAACTGGGTGCTGGAAGGTGCTTGGGTAAGCTTTCCTAATGCTGTGAGGAACCGAGGCTGAGCAGATGTTGCAAAGGGAAAAACTGTAACTTTATAATGGAGAAACATAGATACCACCTTAACCCAGGGAGCTTGTTGGGAGATACTTTGAGACTATCGATAGTATTACTGTACAGTTCTTCTCTGGCTTCCTTTTTTGATAGACCAAAAAGGGCAGAAGACATTTGAAAAAATTCTCCCACCACTTCTGTTAAGAACCTGCAGGCAGGGTGGGCTGACCTGTGGGTCCATCCACAAATGTGGTGCTTAGCAAACAGGAAAAAGGACATTGACTCCAATAGGGGCAGCTTGTGCCTACCAGTGACTGCAGCTAACTACCTTTGGGAGGGCTTTTGTTATTCTCCCCTAACTCCTCAGGGGTTCTGGATTTCAGTGTTCTGAAATTGAGGATCCCTCCTTGTCCCTTTCTGGGAAAAAAAGCAGCAGCTTAGAACTGGGGGAACACAGCCCAAGGAGAAAGCCACCCTACCTACCATTTCTCAGTCCTGCTGCCAACCCACATGACCTCTCTGTGGAGGCTGATTTCTACTACTGGGAACTGCCCTGTTGTTCTGCTTCACAGAGGGAGGGGGAAAGCCCTCTTCCTCATCTTTAAAAAATTACATCCTTAAAATGTTCATACCAACCAGCCCCACTCTTCCAGGGCAGAGCCTGGGTATCTTCATCACCCAGAGTGAGCCCCAGATGCTAGTACATGCCTTTGGAGGAAATAAACTCAGCCCTGGGCTCTGTGCCAACGGCTCCAACTGCTGTAAGCTTTAGGCAAACAAATGCTCTGACAGTGATGCTGGTAGCATCTTGGGGCCTCTGGTCAGGTCACCCTGCATCCTTGGCTTGCAGCTTCCACACCCAACTTTAGCTTAGCCAGCACTTTATTTGGAAAAGACCAACTAGTCACGTTCTTTTAAGTTTAGTCTGGCTGGAGTTCTGCATAGCTAAGGGCTCTTCTGTGGGTGCTGAATGCAGAGCCCATGGCATCACAACCAAAGGGAGGTATGGATCTTCTCCATTGCTTTCTGTCCCTCAATTATAAAACCAGAGAGAAGTTAAGTGCACATCTATGTCTGGGCAAGTATGCACATCTCTGGAAGGATTCCTGTAATGAGACCAAGAGCAAGGGCAGGGGGCATCTTACGCTGCTGCCACTGCTCAGTGTTCTGAAGTCCTAGCCAATGCACTGTGGCAAGGAGAAAGCAAGAGTGGGGGTCTGTCAAAAGTACTGTGGAACTGGCACATGGCATGCATAATCAGGCTAGAGAGTTCTAAAACCAAAAAGGCTTATAAGAAAATTTAATAAGGTATCTAGTTGAAATATAATACACACACACACATCACACATATACATACAGAAATCACTTTCCGATATACCAGCAAAAATGAATTTGAAACTGTAATGAAAAAAAAATCTATTAATTTCTTGAAAAATAGGCACCAAGTTCCAAACCGCTATTGAATTAATAGAGCTAAACAATGATATTAATGTCTGCTACCATCACAAAAAAGACACCCCACACATTATCATCCTCCTAGTAAAAGAACACAACTCTCCACCAAGTATTCCCACCAACAAAATTTAAACCTGCACCTGATTGAGACTTTAGATCTAAATGTTAATTCAGAAGAAATAGAAGGGCACAGAAAAATGTTAAATGACACAACAGGGATAAGATCAGAGACAACCACACTGTGGAAACTCTGTAACAAATAAACCAGCTTCCTAACTGAATAAATTACAAAGAAAAAATAAAAAAAGAGAATCCTATAGGTTAAAAGAGACTTAGGATGTATACACAAATACTTACGGCAGCATTATTCATAATAGCCCCAAAGTAGAAACAATGCAAGTTTCATAAAGTGATAAACAGATAAATAAAATATGGTATATCCATACAATGGACTATTACTCAGCAGTAAAAAGAAATGAAGTACTGATGCATGCTACCACAGGGATAAATTTTAAAAATGCACGCCAAGTAAAAGAAGGCAGTAAAAAAACACCACATATTGTATGATTCCATTTGTATGAAATGTCCAGAATAGGATTCCATTTGTATGAAATGTCCAGAATATGGACCAAAAGTAGATTAGTGGTTACAAGGGCCTGAGGGTGGAGGGATGGTTGGAGGGGAATGGGAAGTGACTAATGGGTACGGGGTTCCTTTCAGAAGGGACAAAAATGTTCTAAAATTAGATTGTAGCGATGGTTGCACAATCCTGTGACAATGATAAAAAAGTTTAATTGTATATATTTTTTTAACTGTATACCTTAAATGGGTGAACTGTCTGATATGTGAATTGTATCTTAATAAAGCTATTTAAAAAGAATGACAAGTGACTTTTCAATCATTTGCAATGAATGGACCTCATTTGGATCCTAGTTCAAACTAACATACTGTAATCGGGGAAAACTCAACACTAACGATATTTGAAATAACCTATTTGGAATATATAATATATAAAATATATATTTGGAATAATTGGTTCTTTAGGTGTGATAATGGTATTGTTATTCTTGTTGAGTCCTTATCTTTTGGAGACACATACAGAAATAGTCATGAATGAAATGACATGACGTCAAGGATTTGCTTCAAAATAAACAAGTGAGTGGATATAGGGAGTAGTAGGTGGGGCTATGAAGGAAACCAGACTGGTCAACATTGAGGTGGGCTCGTGGACTCACTGTATGGTCCTCTCTGCTGTTGTATGTTTGAAATTTTGCACAATTAAAATATTTAAATCAATCAATATAGAGGTGAACAATCATTTCTATAGAGAAAGAGAGCAAACAGGTCAGAGACAACACACACATACAAATGGCCAATAGTATTTGAAAAGATGCACAACCTCCATCATAATTAAAGAAATACAAATTCAGCTGGGGAACCATTTTGCACCTAGAGCTTGGCCAAGATGAAAAGTCTGATAGTACCAAGTGCCAGCAAGGACACAGAAACAGGCACTCAGATCTACTGACAGTGGCCAGGACAGCCTCTCGGAGGACAATTCAGCAGCATCTATGATCATTTTAAAGACAACATTCCACTCAGAGGAATTTATTCATCAGATATACTCGCATAAGTATACACAAAGGTATGTTCAATGATGTTCTTGAAGCAAGGTTTCTGGTAGTAAAAATAGAAAACAACTTAAATGTGCAGGTATTAAATAGGAGGTGGATCCACGTGTACTGGATACCCTTGATAACCTAGAGGCAGCTGAAAGAGATCATTAAAGGGAAAGACAGGAAGTTCCAGAATGGTGTATACAGCATGATTTTGGGGTTAAAAAATACCATGAAGAGAAAACATCTGGCCATATATATCTTTTTTTAAGTCAATAGTCCATAGCTTTTGGAGAGTACAGTGGAATTGTTGGGGGCACAGGAAGGAGGAAGGTGGTTTATTTTTCACTGTGCATTTCTGTTGTTTTTTTTAACTTGAGGGTGTGTTACTTTTGTAATTTAAAGAAGTATCAGTATTAGAGAAGTATTTACAACATCTTCAAATTCTTGAAGCCAATCAGACAAAATCAAAGTGTCTTCCCTGCACTCCAAAGAAAACTGGGCAGAGAACCCAGATGGGAGCTCACACAAGTGGTCAACAAGTAAATGAAATGTCTACCCACAGTAGCACTAAATTCTCCCTCCTCCCTGGATCCTTGGCGCACCGTTCCCTCCTGCAAGGCACCAGTTGAATGTTTACCCTCCTGGAGATAATGCAGTTCATATACCAGCACAAGGCCCTCCCCGTTCCTTCTGCACACTGGTAGCATATCATATATGGCATGTCACCATGCTTTTTATTCAACACTTTATCTTGAGGTGCTCAGTGGCTGCAGTGTTCCACTCTGTGGATACATCCTAATTTATGTAACTTCAGTGCTACTGATGGACATCCAGGCTGTTTCCCTGCTTTTGCTGCTACAGACAACGGTACAGATCCTTGCACGGTGACCACTGTGTACATGGTGTGCAGGTTGGGCACATTCCTAGGTCTGGCTATGGGATCAAAGTAGAAATTATAAAATTTCCCCACAGTTTTACATCTATTATACAAAACTCCCTACACCTTTATGGACCATATTGAACCTTCCTCATCTTTGCCAATCTGATAAAAACAGTCTCCTGCTATAAACTTTCTGGTAGTAAATATCAAAAGGTTTAGACTTGCACATCTCCTCGGATCAGAAATTCCACTTCTAGGAGTGTACCCTAGGGGAAGAATAAGGGATAGTGGGCAAGATGTTCACTGCAACCAGTTTGGTGGACCAATGCCTAAAATGTACCTCATATTGTGCTTGAATTTTCACTTATTTTTTGTACCATGAACACATTCTCTTTCCTCTTTTTTTACCACCACCCTTTGGCCCTAACTCTCAATGGCTTTCAACCACCATTAATGGTTGGCACGTCTCCTTTGTCAACGTTAAAAATAAAACCGGCAGTTGTTTTACCAGCAAAAAATGGGTTTATTTGGGAATAGCAGAGAATTGCAATCCAAGACAAGCCTGGTAAGGCAAAACCATAGGCAAGTCCAGAGAACAAAAGAGAGGAATGCTCTTTTACAGAGGAAAGTGAGAAGTAGGGAGGGCTGTTATAAACAAAAAGTCCCTTAGAGTAAACTGGGAGTTCAAAGTATAGTGGCTTTTCATTGGCTGAGTTGTGACAGTCTCTCATTGGCGGGGCTGTTGCCGGAGTAGAAAACCTTTCTTTCTCCTGCTGGGATACCAAAGTAGTAGCTAAAGTAGCAAGGACTTACAAGGTTTCTCTTCCATTTGGGTCTGCAAATGGAGTTTAGGAGTGGTAGGCGTGAGATCGCTCCCTGCTGGCTTTCCAATTTTATTGTAAAGGAGGTTCCCTTTTATTTTCACACCTCAACCATTTTATTGAAGATTTTTAACAACTTAACAATATGAAAAATGCTCTAATAACAACAGCAGACATTTGTAATTATTTTCCTTTTAATCCTTTACTGTAAAAAACTTAAAACATATCAAAGTAGAAAGAATATTGTAACAAACCCCCGTCTGCATCACCTAAATGTGACAATTAGTATTTTGCTTGTTTTTCCCCCTCCACTGAAGCATTTTCAAACAAGTATCAGGCTGATATTTCACCCCTAAATACTTCACTATATATAAAAACTAAGAACATTTTCTAAAGGAACTCCAATGTTATATTGTTACCCAATAGATTAGCAGTAATTCTTTTAAAACTTCTGTAACTTTTTTTTTTTTAATTTTTTTTTATTTATTTGCGAGAGAGAGAATGAGAGACAGAGAGCATGAGAGGGAGGGTCAGAGGGAGAAGCAGACTCCCTGCCGAGCAGGGAGCCCGATGCGGGACTCGATCCCGGGACTCCAGGATCATGACCTGAGCCGAAGGCAGTTGCTTAACCAACTGAGCCACCCAGGCGCCCCAAAACTTCTGTAACTTTTCTTTTGAAATGTCATGTTTATATAAAAGTTGCAAAAACAGGGCACAGATCTCTCATGCCCTTAACTTGGATTCCCCACATGCTAATATTTCTGAATACTGAGAATACTAGAACACGAAAATCAGTTGCAGACATGACACAGGGCTTTTCCTGGTCACAAAAGCCCTCTACTCTCCCTGGGCCACTGCTCTCTGGCCAGAGGAAATGCTCCAAATGGTACACACCAAAGCCCACGCCCATTCCTGTCTCCTCCCTTGTCCTTCACATTTCAAAACCATAAAAGAACTGATTTCTTCCCAAAAAAGTCAAATAAAAGATGCATAAATATCCCTTTAAGCACTGTACCAAGCCTCAAATCCAAGGCTCCCTGTGAGTCCTCAGGATATTATCTGTGCAATACACAAGGCACTACAGTGGACATTTCCCACAACTTATTTCGTGCTTTAATTACTGTTATTTTATTGACTCACTCTACAAATTCCCCTGCTCAAACATCCAGGCAAAGCTGTGGCTAAGCTGTCCCCAGCAGCATCACAGTGACCACTTCTGACCCTAGGATGGTGACTCAAGAAGTAGAACATTTTAAATGCTAAGAAACTCTACCAAACTGCCATCTGAAAATCCTTTACCTACAGGTTCTTCCACCAGCACAGTATGAGGGGTCCTGTTTCCCCCAGTATCATTTGACAGTACATACCATTCACATCCAATGGCTAAACACAGCTGATGAGCAAAATATGGACCCAACGTCTTTCATAAAGGCCCCCACTACTGATGAGGCCAAGTGTGTTGACTTCTGAGGAACTTGAAAGAATTACACTCAAAGACTTCTTTAGCAGTGGAAGCCACAATAAAATGAATAGTTTGCACAAAGGCCTGCTCTGAGACTTCTGTGCTGTTATTAAAAAATAAAACACCAGGGCGCCTGGGTGGCTGAGATGGTTAAGCGTCTGCCTACGGCTCAGGTCATGATCTCAGGGTCCTGGGATCGAGTCCCGCATTGGGCTCCCTGCTCCTTGGGAGCCTGCTTCTCCCTCTGCCTCTCTCTCTCTCTCTCTCTGTCTGTCATGAATAAATAAATAAAATCTTAAAATAAAATAAAATAAAATAAAATAAAATAAAACACTAGTGACTAAGGGCCTGCTCTAGGCTTGTGAAATAGTGAATGCAGCCCCAGGCCTCATGGTGCTCACCATGAGGATGCTCAGAGTAAACAGGGGAGCATCATCCTCATGCCTGTGATGTCTGCAAGAGGTACAGAGGGATACAGTAAACAGGATGGGCAGGAGCCCCACAGCTATTGAAAGTGAGGAATGAGGACGTGTAGTCAGACGAATGGTGGCCCCAAAAGATATGTCCACAGCCTAATTCCTGGAGCCCGTGATCTTATTCGGAAAAACAAAAAGTCTTTGCAGATGTGATTAAGCTCAGAATCTTTAAATGAAGAGGTCATCCTTGATTTTCCGATGCGCTATAAATCTAAGGACAGGTGTCCTTATAAGAGACACACAGAGGAAACCTGACAGTAGAGAAAGACCACGTGAAGACGAAGACAGACAGAAACCACAACAATGCAACTACAAGCCAAAGAATATTAAGGATTGTCAGTAGCCACCAGAAGCTGGAAAGGCAAGTAATGGAGGAGGGGTTGGGAGTGGAGCCAACACCTTGATCTGACTTCTGGCCTCCAGAATTGCGAGAGAATAAATCTGTTGTTTTAAGCCACCCAGTTTGTGGCAGTCGGTTTTGGCAGTCCCAGAAAACTAATATAAACATCATACTACTTCTACTTTGTATGTATTTTGGAATTTCCATAACTTGCATAAAAGTTTTAGTGGCATATCCTTCATTTGTGAGCTGAGGTTATGTCAAGGTGAGAGAGGCTCCGGAAGGCCCTAGATTCACATGAGTGAGGCCAGAAGTTACAGACATCCCTGTGAAGTCCTATTGCCTGTTCTCCATCAAGACTCCTCTCACTAGGCCACTGTTGCTCCCGGAACCCTTATGAGCACGTCCACCTCAGGGTCTTTGCATGGGTCATCCAGGTGGTCCCTGCTGCTTCATGCCATCCTGTAGCTTTCAGGGCATCTGCAGAGGTCTCCCCCACTCTCCATCCCCCTGCCTGAGTTGTTTTTTCATAGGCCTGCCCCAAGTGGTGTGATCACTTTCTTACTTAATGTTATACCCCATTCCACGTCAACTTGGGGGCATGCTGTAGGGTCCTGATACATGTTCTGTGTAAAACCAAGGTCTTTGGGTACATACCAGTTCCAGTCTGAGATGGGCTCTCACAGGGCCCCTGACTCCCAAGTGACAGCAACACCAAATCTCCCAAACCTTGGCTATGGCTAAGGGGCAAGCCAGCAGGTTGGGCCTGCCTTGTCCTAGGCACAATGTCAACAGCACACCTGCAAATGTCTCTGAGCTGTCAGCTCCCCACCTAAGAAGACCCAGTGGAAACTGTCTCTCACACTCAGCCTGACAGTGGGCTTGTCCTGACCACACAGAGGCAGAGGGGCTGGTGTGGCACACAGACTTTATTCTGACCGCTCCCCGAGTCCTGGGTCCAGGCCCACGTCCTGACCAGCGAGCGGGTTCACTCAGCACTCAGAAAGACCCTCTTGCGTGCCGTGTTGGTGTATGGGTGCCAGCGCCACTCCACGTCGGCTGTGGCCTCCTGCTCCAGCGTGCCCAGGCGGATCATGTACACTGGGGGGCGGAGATGGACACATTGCCACCTATGCCGCCAGCACCCCCCACCACCAGAAGGGCAGGGAAGCCCCAGACTTACACTTCAGTTCAAAGCGAGGTCCGACCTCGGTCAGCTCCACACTGCGGTGGCTGGTCTTCCTATATACATGGTGCCTGAGGCAAGGGGAGGCAGGGCACGGGTAATGGAAGACAGGGAGCAGATGTGGGTCAGTAACAAACAGCAGTGGGACACAAAGGTCAGGACACTATTCTGAGGCCAGCCCACGGACCTACCGGAAGGAGATATAGTCATCTTGGTTCGCGAAGGTGATGACCCGGTGGCTGTCATCTTTGGGCACAGGGAACAGGTAACGGAGTATGTCGGAGACCTGGGTCAGAGGGAAGGAGAGTGGCAAATGCCCAGCCGGGAACTCCGTGCCCCCAGCCCTCATCACCCCGTGGACCCAGACTCACCCGCTTGCCTAGTCGGGAGGAGAAGCCATGCATGATGAGGTGAGGCTTGGCCTCGGACACGGTGCCCAGGTCAGGGATGTCGTGCCGCATGACCACATTGCACAGTGTGAAGTAAGCAGTAGGGCCGAAGGGCAGGTGGCTAACAATGAGCCCCACTGGTGGGGCCAGGCGGGCCGTCAGAAACCTTATCTGCTCTCAGACAACCACCCCAGCAAACACCCTGTTCCCACCCACAGTATTACCAGGTGTGCCTCGATGCTCATGGACAACCAGCAGGTCGGTGACACCATTGGCTTTGCAGGCTCGCACCAGTGCCCCTACCTCATGCCGGCCACGGTTCATGCGTTGGGCACCTGGGAACACCAACTTCAGCTCCTGTACATGAACTCGAGTTAGGACTGGGGCCACTAGTGCCTTAGCACCTCCCACTCACTTCCCACTACTGGTACCTTTGCAAACATCTTGAGGCGGGAACTGGGGTCTCGGGAGGTAGTGATCATGACCTTAGGGTCCTCGACCCCTGCCCATCGATATTCATCATCCATGTGGTTGGTCACACCTGTCAGAGCATGAGAGGCAACAACGAGACATTGTCTTGGGAAATAAAATGCTAACTTGAGGGTGGCTGAATCTGTCTAGAGCAGCACTGTCTGACAACACCTTCGACGATGAACATAAAATGCTCTATATCTGCACGGAGCAAGAGGGTGGCTCCCCAGCCACATTGGCTATAAACCCAAGTATGACTGACAAACTAAATTTTTAATTTTGATTTAATTTTAGTTTATTTTTTTATCACAGAGGGCTAATGGCTACCACCTAAGCGCAAGTCTAGATTCTGTTAAGGCCAAAGGTAACAGACTCCTTTCCCTCATAACAAAAATTCATAAAGTCTGTGATACCTTTAATATTTATTGAATAATGCAATGAATGAAACATCTGGGTGTTAATGAAGAGCTGGGACCTGGGGACATGGCAGTGAACAAAACGGACACGGTCTTGCCTCAGCAGAGTTCACATTCTAGTAAGGGGGGCAATTAACAGACAAAACAGAGTAAGTGGGATAATACTGTATGTTATATAAACGAAACTGGGAGCACTAAGAAAGAGCTTTCCTGAGGTGCCATCTGTGCAGAGTCATGAGGGCATCTGGGAGACAGTTTTGCAAGAAGGAGCTCCACAGCCTTTCCTTCAAGGTGTCTGCGGAATGAGACGGAAGCCAGCAGGCTCAAGTGCAGGGGGAGAAGCTGGCCCAGTGTCAGGAAAGTTTACCTTCACCGCCGGCGTCATCGAACTCCAGGGAACCCTGTAAGGCCAGAGCCTCCCTGCGTAACTCGGTGGGAATCAGGCGATTCTCTGCAGGGGGAACACAGAGGGGCTGAGTAAGACACATGCATGGAGCCCTCAGTTTATATAACACTGTGGCTTACAAAAACTGTAGACTTTATTAGAAAGTATCCTTTTCACTCCTTTCTGTGCAGAAAGGTGATACACAACTTTTTTGGCAGGGGGAAGACAGAGACAAAACTACTTTTGTCTACATGCCAACCTGTTAATAATGGTTACAGGAGATTTCATTTTTTATGGTTCCTGAGTCTCATGGTTTTAGGGCTTTCTAAAATATTTAGTTGCAAGTATATACTGTTTTTGTAATTAGAAAAAAATTAACAAACTAATTTTTAAAAGAACAAATACAGAGTGCTCTTTCTGTATGAAGGTGGACCAGAAACCCTGAAACCCTCTGACAACAAAACTGCTAAACCTGATGCTTTGGGTCAGAGGTTTCCTCTGTGAACTAAAGCTAGACTTGGTTAAAAAAGGGCTGGGCTGTGGGCATGCCCACTTTGGAGTACAGAGCTCAATATGAACATGCCCTTGGAACCAGCAGGTCTTTCCAATATGCCCTGGAGAAATTTTTGCACATGGAAGAGAAGGTTCATAGCACCAATGCTGTTCCTAACTGCCCCAGACTAAAAAATGAGGTCAACATCAAGCACAGGGAAATGGGAGCCCCCACTACACTCAATAGATCTTAGAAACAATGCTGAATGAAAACATAAAGCTGGGAAAGAATACATACAACCTAATAACTACTTTGAAAACTGAAAACCAAACCCGTATGATTTAGGGATACAAACAAGTACGATAAAAGCACAAAGAAAAGCAAGGAAATGGCTAATTTTTAAACAGTATCCTGTATTGTGGTTATCTGAGTTGGGGAAAATATTCTTGAATTTCAATATATTGAGCATTTTTTATTAATAATGTGGGCAGATAGGTCACAGGTATTTAACATAACGCTTAAGGTAAACATATACTCACATACCACATGCACTTTATATGTTTAAAACACAGAAAACCAAAGTGAATTTAAAATAATCAGAGGGGGCGCCTGGGTGGCTCAGTTGGTTAAGCGACTGCCTTCGGCTCAGGTCATGATCCTGGAGTCCCTGGATCGAGTCCTGGATCGAGTCCCGCATCTGGTTCCCTGCTCGGCAGGGAGTCTGCTTCTCCCTCTGACCCTCCCCCCTCTCATGTGCTCTCTGTATCTCTCATTCTCTCTGTCTCAAATAAATAAAATCTTTAAAATAAAATAAAATAAAATAAAATAATCAGAGGTAGTAAGCTGATGTACCATCCAGATAGGAAACAAAGTTCTACACAAGAACCCACACAAGAACCAAGAAAATAGGGATAAATATAACATTTCCATTCAGGCATGCTATCACTCTTCATTAGTATGACAAATAAAAAGTGGAGAAAATATTGCAAAGTTAGATCCTAATTCACAAGTCGAATAAAATTAAATTCTCAACAGTTTAATGCTTTTAAAATACAACGGAATCATAATAACGCTAAAAAGACAGTAAGATATTCTTGTTATTTTGTACTGAAGAAGGTAGCAAAAAAAAACACCAAAAAACAATGGGGGTAGGTGCGGGAGGGAGAACATCTATAGGACAACGTAAAAATTTAAAATTTGGGAAGAACTAAATACACTATAAACAAAACTAATAGGCAAACTGTAAAATCTGGACACCGCAGCATATACGACAAGATATGAAATTTATAGCATCACGGAAGGGACATTTGCAAAGACAAAAGACAAGGAAAAAGGCCAGTAAATACTTGAAAGGATGCTCAGCCACACAAACACTAAGAAATGCTAATATAAACGCGTTTTATACCATTTGGTCTTTTACTCCGTTAGATTTTAAAATGCAAACAAATGGTCTTTTTTTTTTAAATTTATTTATTTGACAGATAGGGGGACAGCGAGAGAGGGAACACAAGCAGGGGAAGTGGGAGAGGGAGAAACAGGCTTTCCGCGGAGCAGGGAGCCAGATGCGGGGCTCCATCCCAGGACCCTGGGATCATGACCTGAGCCGAAGGCAGACGCTTAACGACTGAGCCACCCAGGCGCCCGCAATGGTCTTTTATAACGACAGGTCTAGAGCTCCCCCCCGCCCCCCGCCCCCGCTGGGGGGGGCTGAGACGTGCCTACCTTCCAGGGCGCGCCGAACCTTCTCCTTCCTCTCCTGGGCGGTTCGCAGCGACTCCTCGCGGGCCTTGCGGTACAGGTACTCCCGGCGAAGGCGGGCCTCACGACGCAGCTAGGGAACAGAGGGTCGGATCAGCCTCTTTCTCGCCACGCACAGCCGGGCCCCGGTGGCCACCAGCCTTACCAACCCCCAAGCCTAGGAATCATCCCCAGCCCTGCGCGAGTCCCCAACATCAAAAACAGGAGCTCAAACATCCCTCCTACCATCCTGAGCGCGACTTCCACGTGGGTCCAGGAGAATGCCGGGGCAGCGTAAGCAACACCACCCTCGATTCTGCCCTCAACCAAGATGGTCGCTGGAGGCTTCGCTACACTCTGCTACTGTCGAGAGTGCCCAATGTTAAGATGACGGAGGGTGGGTTGGGAGTCGCAAGGCGATTGGCCAATCTGGAGGCGCATGCTTATTGGAACAGCCAATAGGCTGGAGTCAAAACTTTGTCACGTCGCTAGGACCGCCCTTACTAAAGATGTCGGTGCCTGGCTTCATTACTTATCACTGCTGTGCAGGATGCCCAATTTTAAGATGATGAACCGCTAGAGTAATCATAACTGGCGGTTCGAAATGACCCAGCAACTGTAAAAGCATAGCGGTTGACTGGAGGCTTGCCTACCGGCTCCTGGAATTAAAGCATTTTCTCCCTTAAAATGGCTGCCATACAGCTATACCTCTTCCATCACCACAGCTATCGCCCTACTATTAAAATGCGGCCTCTTATCGCTTCTCGGCCTTTTGGCCAAGTTCAAGTGTAAAATGCGGCCTCTTCCTAAAGCGACTCGGAACCACCCACAGCTCTAGCCAGCTCTAGCCGACTGTTCCGTTGCCTTACACCCTTCGGAGAACACAGCTAGTCAATTCTGGGTCGCTGTTCCCAAAAGCGCTTGCCTTTGGAATCGTTGGGCAACTCGGCCCACGGCTGGGAACGCCCCTTGAAGGTGAGCCTATTGGTTGTCATGGCGGTATGGCGAGCGGCGATTGGGCAACCTGTGAGGAGGCTGGTACCAGACCTCAGTACCGTGGGCCCATGGCTGCGCCGGACGTAAGGGCGCAGGTGGACTCGCTCCTTCTGCAACTGCTCCGGGACCTGGAAGAACTGGAGGCGAAGCGGGCGGCATTGAACGCTCGGGTGGAAGAGGTGGGATCTTGGGAGAGAGGGATGGGCGGGCATGCGGAGGTAAACTGAGTTTCATCGCTCTCCTCGTATCCCAGGGCTGGCTCTCGCTCTCTAAAGCTCGCTATGCCATGGGTGCCAAATCTGTAGGTCCTCTGCAGTATGCCTCCCGCATGGAGCCTCAGGTCTGCGTCTACATCAGGTGAGGAGCCGTGCATGTTGGAACGGGTGGGCGGGCAGGGTCCAGGCTGGGGCCTCCAAATGTCGATCCTACCTTCTCGTTCTTCAGCGAGGCCCAGGACGGACTCCAGAAGTTCTGGGTGGTGAGAGCCAGCGCCCAGACTCCAGAAGAGGTGGGGCCCCGTGAAGCAGGTGAGTCCCCCTTTTTTCCCGTCAGGGCGTCCTCCCGATGTCAAAAACAAAATGTACACGATAATTGAGGAGATGATTTTATTAAGAGTGTTGCGATGGAGAGAGCGGCCCAGATTGGAGGATCACAGTATCTCAGCAGGCTGTTTTTAGTTTTGTTTTTGTTTTTGTTTTTGCTTTAGACTTCTGTAGGGAGAAATAGACAAGTTATAGGTGATGTCCTTTACAGTTGGGATAGTTTTGCAATTGGGGGAAACTTCAGTCAGTTGAACAGAAAATGTTTATATGTCTGGTTTCAGAGGGACAAACTTCTAATCTCAATCATTTATGAGACGAACGGGAAGTTGGAGGGTCTGTCTGGCCTTTCAGCATGTTCAGGCAAAATGGGAAAAGTCAGTGTGTGGCTCCTTGTTTACCTTGTGGTAAACAAGGGGGTCATCTGCTGATCTTGTGAGAGTCATGAGGAGTGGTCTGGGCATCTCAACTGAATCACAAAGGGAAGGGTTGTTCTTTGTGGTAAGCTGTTTTCTGGAACATAAATGGTTGGAGGGATTTTCCAGCCTTCAGTGTTTGTCAGGAACATGAGCTCAGATCAAATTCAACATTGTCACAGAGAAGACAAGCACAGGTAACGAGACCCTCAGCCTCCAGTCTGTCTTTCTCCAGCTTTGCGCAGGCGCAAGGGTCTCACCAGAACCCCAGAGCTGGAGTCCTCCCCAGCCCCCCCGGGACCCTCTGAACTGGTTTGGAATCCTCGTTCCTCACAGTCTGCGTCATGCCCAAGCCAGCTTCCGGGAGGGTGAGTAGACTTCTATCTGCAGGAAGAACTTGAGTACTAAAGCCATGCCTGGCTGGGGTTAATCTGCAAAGGGTTTTCCAGGTTTTATCCATAGCAGGCTTTTTTTGCACACCTGCTGTTTTTTCCAAAAAGCATTTACTGGCTGTTGGCAGTGTTCCAGGCTCATGCTAGGTGCTGGAGATACAGCAGGAAACAAAAGAGATAAACACCCCTCATGGAATGTTTATTCTATTGAGGGGAGAATGAAAACATGCAAATAAATAAGTAGGCCCATATATAATACCAGGTAGTGAGAATTGTTATGGAAAAATAAGATAGGGTATGGTGGATGGAGTGGGACAGGAGTGGGTGAGGGTACCTATTTTACGAAGGGTGGCCTGGAAAGGCCTCTCTGAAAAGATGGAGAGAACTTTGTGGTTGATCTGGGGGATCAGTGCTGTAGGCAGAGGGACCAGCCAGGGCAAAAGCTTTGAGGTGAGATCATGTTTAGGATGGCAGAGAGGAGGCCAAATGGGTTGGAGTGGAGTTTATGTAGCAGGGAGTGCCAGGAGCTCAGGTCAGAGGTGGCTGGGCTCAGGTGATTTGAGGTACAGGCCCTGATGAGGACTTTGGGAGTCATGGGTGGCTCTGAAGAGAGGGGGGGCACAGTTGGACCCACAGAGTGATAGGAAGACTGTGGTGCTGGGTGGGAACAGACAAGAGCAGAGGGAGGAAGCAGGTGATGGGGAGCAGCCAGGCTTGAGATGCAGGTGGAGGCAGTGAAGGAGAGGGTAAGTGATGGGAACCTGCATGTTTTGAGAATAGAAGCCACAGGATTTACTGACAGATCAATTTGAGAGTAAGGGAAGGAGAGGAATGAAGCTTGAGCCCACAGATTCCAGCAGGAACACCTGAGGGAATGAAGTTGCCCTCACCTGGTGTGAGAGAGCTGCAGCCAAGGGTAAGTCAGGAGTTGGGTGAGAGTAGTTCCTAGTGCTGTGTGGTGGAGACTGTGCTCGGGTGTCTGGGCACATGCATCTGAGTTTGGAGGAGACCTGGGCTGGAAAGAGAGATTTAGGAGCCCACTGCATAACACTCGTGTTTAAATTCCCAAGTTGCTGACACACACACAGCATTTAAGCTGAGATCAGTAGAGGGCCTCAAAATGTGGACAGAAGGTGGGAGGAGGAAGGGGAGAAACCACTCGAGGAGACTGAGAAGTAGTGGTGAGGCAGGAGCAACAAGCAGAGGATGAGAGATCCCAGAAGCCAAGAGGAGAAAGTGCTTCCTGGAGGGAGGTGAGCAGATGTGTGGCCAGCTCTGCTGTCAGGCAGGTAGGCTGAAGACTGAACTGGCGAGTGGACTGGGCACGGAGGGCCCAGAAGACTGTTAAGCAGAAGCATCAGGCAAAAGCTACCTAGATGTGGATCCAGAATGTGGAATACTCCTGGGGGCAGAGAAAACAGAAAGAGAGAGGGCGAGAACAGTGAAGGACTATTATAATGAAGGAAAGAAGGAAGGAAATGAGGGCATGCAACAGTGTTTTTTAGTCCCTGATGGGTAATATAAGGGAGTAAAGAAAGTCTGTTGAAGAGGTGACATTTTAGTAAAGATCTGAAGGAGGTGAGGGTGTGGGTCTAGTGAGGTTCTGAAGCAGCCAATGCAAGGCTCTTGAAATATTTTAGGAATAGTTCTAGAAAGTTCTGGAGCCTTTCCAGTACCTGGAGATATTCAGAGCCCCCTGAGTCATGTGTCACATCGAGGATACCATGGTGACAATCTTCTCTCTTCCTCTAGGCCTGCAGCTGGCTGCAGACATGGCCAGCCTTCAGATCCGGATCGACTGGGGTCGAAGCCAACTCCAGGAGCTCCAGGAGAAACTCAAGCAGCTGGAGCCTGAGTCTGCCTGACTTGTGAGCAGAGGCGGGCAGTGAGCACAGCTGTTCTTTGGTGTGGCTGCCTTATCTCAGGCCTTCTTCCTTCACAGATTGCCCCTGCCCCTATTCCCACCCCAACTAATCCCTGCTCCTTAAAATTTCTCTGGTTTGCATGTTTCTAGCTTTGTTAGGTGTGAAAGTTTGAAGAGGCAAACTGAATAATGTTGAAAGTCACTACTGTGAAACCACTTCTAAGCTTGTATTCTCCTAGGACACATTCATGTGGGGCAGGGGCAAAGCTGTTAGGTTAGTTCATAAATAACCAGAACAGCCTCATTGATATATCAGCTGTGGCTTCTTTACAGGATGAAATACTGCACAGTTAGTGGCAGGGAAGGACAACAAATAGGTGCTTCAGTTTAACTAGATTCTCAAAACTAATTTTGATGTAGGAAAAAAAGCAAACATGGCTAACAAATCAGGACAGTTTGATTCCATGTCAATAAAAAACATGAACACCTAAGTAGATAGGTAGTCCTTGGCAGGTTTTAAGCCAGAAAGTAGAAAAGATCTGACTTAGATTTTCAAGGGAACTCTAGGAACTCTTCCTTTATCTTTATAGGAGACTGAGCTGCTTTTAATTTTTGAAGGGCCAAATGTATTTCATGTGCTGGGATCTGTGTCCTTGCTTCATTTTCCTACTGGGTTGTTGGTATTTTTAGTAGTTTCTAGGAGGTAATCTTTATGCTGCGGGAAAATTAATCCTTTGTTCATAATATGGAATGTAAATATTTTTCCCAATTTCTCTTGTAACTTTGCTTATGGTGTTTTTTTTTAAACCTTTATTGTAAAATAAAACACATTAAACTGCACAAAATAATTGAATAGTTTAATGAATAAGGTGAAAGCTATAGTAACCACCACCCAGTTCTCATATTTTTTTAAATTAATTTTATTGATTTAAGAGTTGACTTTATCAATCAGCTGTTTTATCATCTCTGAATTTGGGGTTGTAAATGATATGATAAAGGAATTCTCCAGTATTTTCCTTAAGAACTTTTGTGGTTTCAGTGAGGTATGGGGTGAATCCTGCATCCAGCTTGTTTTTTCTACCATAGGTCTACATACTGTATGTTGAACCATTGATTTGAGATGTCACCTTTTTTTCTTTCACATAAACCCATACCGTATTTTGGAGTTTCCATTGTTTCATTGATTTTACTGTCAGTTAATACACAGGTACCACACTCTTTTAATCCTCGAGTCTTTAACATTTACTTTAATCGCAGTAGGTCGTATTTGTGGTTGGATTGGGAGGAATTGTTTATTTTGTTTTTGCCACATTGAGCTTGAGTTGTCAGTGAAAGCCTATGGAAGCACTCAAAAGGAAACTAGAGAAAAAAAGTACATCCCTTCTCACACAGGTTGACTTTCAGAACAAAATCCTGCTAGGAAGTGTCAACCCAGTGAGATTTTGAAGTCAAAATAAGTAAAAACACAATACGTTTTTGTTTTTCACAGAAAAGATATTCATGAGGAACTCTGTCCCGGATGGGGTCCTTTATTTTAGATGTAAGTTGATGTCGAAGGTCAAGCAATAGCCTTCATTTTACTGTTTGAATGCCCAGCATGGTAGGCAAATAGGGCCTGAGAAAACCACAAACGCTCTGCAATCTGCCCTGGCTCCAGTCCTTTGGGAGATCTCCGGGAGCAGGAGTTCCCGCCCCCTAGAGAGACCCGGATGTTCCAGCCCGGGGGGGGG
>NW_023270683.1:72452-81958 GCF_011800145.1 Mirounga leonina
GGGGGGCCCTTGAAGCTGGGGTTCGCGCAGCCGCAGTCAGAATTTCCGGGGGCGGAGCGAGCCCAACGGGTAAGGAGCCGTTATGTGAAGGGGCAGACGGCAAGCTGAGGTAAGTGATGTCTACAGAAACGAGAGGCGTGTTCTCAGCACTTCCCATATGGTCTAGCGGTTAGGATTCCTGGTTTTCACCCAGGCGGCCCGGGTTCGACTCCCGGTATGGGAAGAAGCCTAATTTTTCGTTTCTACTGGCCAGGCGAGAATTTTGTATTTTCGCCGCTAGAATGCCTCAGGTCGAATTCGGCGTTTCTTTCCAATTAAGCCTGGAGAAACTGGGGCCCGGGGAGCTCCGGGACCTATCATTCTGTGTTTTGAACGAAGTATTAATTTTCATCACATCATTAAACTATTTTCTCGATCAGTAATTTATTAATTATATAAGATACCGTATACATTATAGATTTGAATACCATTATATTTAAATATTGAATAATATTTAAAATACTCAAAATTTATTGTCAATCTCTGGGTGGGGGCACCCTCCGGGAGGGAGGAAGGGATGGGTGAAGTCAAGACACTTGCAGCTTCTGCTCCAGAGCCAGTCCAGAGGCTGGGCTGCAACAAGTGGAGCTGAGTCTCTGGAGGAGCATAGGATGAAGTGTATGAATGGACTGGAGAGGGCCAGTTGGAAGAAGTCTCTAGCAATTTAATTTTCTCTGGTCTTCCGGCCGCTTTGTTTGCCTTCTAGTCCAGTGGTTAGAGTTTTTAAGCAATCCAGTTTGCCCCCAACCCTTTATGGAAATTACTTAAAACTTAAGAATCCCTCTTGACCCCCAACACTTGCACACTTCCAGTCACAAGGAGAGCCAAACATACAAACATGAGATACTAAGTGCCTTTGTCAATTTTCCACCCCCTTTGTCTGGTTCACTTAGTCAACCCAGGGAGGTTATGTGCAGGGCTAAGGTCCTGCCTTCAGAAGTGGACCACTACACTCATTTATTCACTCATACATTTGGTAGGGGGGGAAGGGGGAGAAATTATTTCTGTAATCATATTAATTTAAATTCTATAGGTTAAAATAGGATACAGTGGAGCTGGGAAGTCATCACTCTGTCCTCACAAGAAAAAAAAGCTGAATAAACTAAAATTTAACAACTCTTCTTAGATCCATGGGAAAATTGAAGTCACGGCTGAATTGCTGCCTTGAAAATTGGGGGGAAGACTGACTACAGAGAGTCATAGTATACCAGGCTCAGAAGCTGTTGCTGGAGCTAGTAACTGGTAGGAAAACTTAAAGGCTAATTGACCCTGTTGAGAGAAAAACTCTCTAAAGGCCTAATCTATAAAGGAAGTTTATTTTATTTTATTTTTATTTTCTTTTACTTTATTTTATTTTGACATGTTTAATATTTATTGTTCTTTTGCAGAACAAGAATCCTAGGTAGTTGCTACCATGGTGGCTTAATTTAGACAAAAATAGCTAAGAGGCATCAATTTATTGCCATAGCAATTTTAACAGCGACTCACTAAATTATTAACAGAACCATTTTCTAGAAAGTACTGATCTAGTCACATGAATATGACATAAGTGAAATACGAGAGCAGTATAAACATTTTGTACAATGCACTTTTAGTTCTCCACAGTTTGCTATAAAGCAAATATAACTTGGCTCTGATGTAGATAATTATTGATATAATTTTCAAGTTTTTCAATGTGAGAAAGTCACTGTGACTGTGGCCCTCCTTAACATGGAGCCCATAACACTCCCTGGGCAGGTTCAGACCCAACTCACACATCTACAAACCAACTAGAAATAGCCAGTCAGGTAAATGTCGGTTTTCCTCAAATGAAAACTGAAAACAAACAAACAAAAGATTTTGCCAGTTAGAACAGTTTCCAACTCCATTTGGGATCTAGGCATGGATCCAATGGCCATCAGACTCAGAGTCAGAGCCCTCAGGAAAACTGGAAGAAATTCGTCAGAGATGGCAAAATCAAAGGTTTTCTACCTCAGCTGCAGGGTGATCAGCACAACCTCACCTCTCCTCCTGACTCCTCAGCCAGGACAGAGAGAAACAGGCATATTCACCAAAGGAACTGGGGCATTCTTATTTATAAACTAAGGAAATGAAGAGGCCCCAACCAGAGCATGTACAGATTTTGTGAACGAATAAAGCTCTTGAGTATGACATTGGTCAAAGGCAAAAGAAGAGATTTCTATCTGCAGTAACATCTTTAAATTTTCCCAAGGGGAAGCCATTTTAGATTTCTAAGTTAGCATGACTGTATAAACTTCATTTAAACCAAAAGCCTGATTTATGGCCCGCCAAGCCATAAAGGAAAACCATAGGTATCAATGAATACTCCTACTCCTTGCATTTAGCATTGCATTAATGTTAAATTAAAATTTATGATTCCTGCCTATATGTTCATCTGTAATCTTTTGACCTTTTTACAAGACATAAAAAAAATCTATAACCCTGTACAAAGCGTTCATTCTCTGGAGCATTATCTTTCCTGTGAAGAGTGTGTTTCCCAGGCAGCTGTCCTAACTTGGGCTGTGATAAAACTTTCTTTCTTTTAGAGTTTCTGAAAGTTTTATTCATTTTGCATTGACAACCCTCACATTCTTGTGGGTTTTTACCTCCAGGAACCCTAACAGGTTCTTAGGGTCAAGACTGGAGAAGAATCCCCTGGTGCTTCTGGCAAAAGGAGGGAAAAGTAACCACTTGGAAAATTGCCAGCGCACCCAGTTCTCCTTAACAAAGGCCTATCCTCAGGGAAACTGTTTTACTAGAGCCCACCCAATCTGGGGGAAGAGAAATACCCAACCCTCTCTAGCCTTCCTATGTCACATAAAGGGAGAAAAAAGCTGGGAAGCTTTAGAAGGTTATAGTCTTCGGGCAGAAGCTCAGTAAAAGACTATAGGATTATACAGTACTTCCCCCTCCTCCCACATATTACCACCACATCACTAAGGTTCTTGTTATGATATATATAATACAACTTAAAGAACTGTAGGGCTCAGAATCTATGTAAGAAATCTGCTGGGAAACCCAAACACAGAAGAGGAGACTAAAATAAGAACACTGGAGGAAATTTTAGCCTCTGATACCTACAGCCACAGCAAACAATAAACACAGAGTGATTCTTAGCCAGATAAATATAAAAGCTCACATTAATAGCCTATTTAACTTGGTTGCTTTTACCTGATACATCATATCTACCTTTTTTTTTTTTAAAGATTTTATTTATTTGACAGAAAGAAAGCACAAGCAGGGGGAGCAGCAGAGGGAGATGGAGAAGCAGGCTTCCCACTGAGCAGGGAGCCCGATGTGGGGCTCAATCCCAGGACCCCGTCTGGGATCATGACCTGAGCCGAAGGCAGATGCTTAACCAACTGAGCCACCCGGGCACCCCTCATGTTTACCTTTCAATAAAACTTAAAAGTTGGGGGATAAAGCATGTCTATAGTTGAGAACCTCTGTCAGCCCATGTCCTATTTTAGGGTTTTGGAAGTCCCACAGCCTCCCTTCATTTTCTTCCATCTCTGTTCCTTGGAGTTCAGGTTCCAGTAGTTTTCCTGGTATAACATTCTCAGAACCCTTGTCAGCTTCCTGTGCATTTCATGGGGTTTCAGTCCTCAGACAAGAGGGTCCTCCATAGATCTTTCCTGGATAACCCCATCTCTATTCTTGCTTTTGCTGAGATGGCCAGTTGGATCCATGAGTCACAAGCCCAATCTCTTCAGCAAAAGATTGTCCAGCCACACCCTTGGCCCCTTTTTCCAGAGCACACTTTCCAACAGTGAATTTCTTAATATTTGAATCCTTTGTAATCTGGATAGCCTGAGAACCACCAAAATCATCAAGAGCTGGCTCCTTTTTGCTTAACTATCCTTTTCTTAATTTACTTCTTTCCTTCTGCTTTTTACTGTAAGCATCAAGGAGAAGCAGTCTGTGCCTACAACACTTTTCTTAGAAATCTCTTCAGCTAAATATCTAAGTTCATTGCTTCTAAGTTCTACTTTCTGTCAAACAGTAGAATACAATTCAGCCAAGTTCTCTACCACTTTAAAATAAGAATTGCTTTTCTTCTAGTGTCCAATAACATGTTTCTCATTTCCTTCTAAGTTCTTGCCCAGAAGCACCTTCAACTTTCATATTTCTACTAAAATTCTGTTCATGTCAATATATGTATTCTCTAAAGAGGATAGAAGCGTTCTCTACAGTGCTCCTTACTTATCTTTTAGCTCTAACCAGAATAACCTTTAATGTCCATATGTATTTCCACTAACCCTCTCTTCAAGGCATTCTAGGCTTTTTCTATCTTGTGCCTCAAAATTCTTCTGCCTCTATCCCTTAACCAATTCCAAAGCCACATTCGACATTTTCAAGTATTTGTTACAGGAGCACCCTACTTCCTGGTATCAAAATCTGTATTAGTTTCCTAAGGCTGCCATTATAAGTGACTTGGGTAATTTATTATCTCTCAGTTCTGAGGCCAGAAGTCTAAAATCAAGCTGTTTCTATGGCCACATGTCCTCTGAATACTCTAGGGAAAACTCCTTTGCCTCCTCCTAGCTTCTGGTGGCTCCTGGAAATCCTTGGCATTCCTTAGGTTGCAGATGCATTGCTCAATTTCTGCCTCCATCTTCATATGGAGGCAGAAATTGATTGGAATCCAACAGTGATTGGATATGGGCCCATTCTAATCCAGTATGACATCATCTTAACTTAATTGCATCTTCAAAGATCCTATTTCCAAATAAGATTATACATATACAGGTTGCAGGTGGACATGAATTTGGGGGAAGACACTCTTTACCCCACCACTGAGCACATGTTGGAACAAATTACAAGACCAGTGGATTCTTGTAATATAGTTCTTATAAATGCTATCTTGACTCAGTTTTGAAGCTCTGGCTGGAGGCTAGTCAATTCCCCTTCTTGAGTAGCTAATTAAATCCACACCCCAACCACTTTCTTTATTAGGCTCTCACACTATGGGCTGCTATATACCTATCCTAATCACTCCAGGGCCAGATATGAGACAGGGGAAGCCCCTATGCCCACGAGCCTGCTGAAATGATTCAAACTAGCCAATCCTAACCCTGGTTACCCTACCTAATCCATTCATTCCCAAGGAAATCATCATAAAATCTTTTGTGTACACGTTCCTCTTTGCCCTCTCTGTCTCTTGACCTCACCATTGGTCATTTTTGTCCCCCACTGCCACCCTCTTGCCCCCACATGATGTGTACTTCTTCTCTTGAGAACTTTGAGTAAAATAAACTATCTTTTCAGTGTCAGTTGTCTCCTGATCTATTGGCCTTACCATACCTAAATAATAATAATAATAATAAATAATCATGATAAATAAAACCTACCAAAACAATTGGCCCAGCAAAGCAGGATGGTTTGCTTCCAGACCAAATGACATGTCACTAGACTTTCCTGACTTACAGGTTCTTCCAGGCAGCAGTAGCTACCTGAGCAGCTGTGCCACCAGCTGGCATGTTGGTGCTGTGGGCCATAGCTACTTTTTGTTGCCTCTACCAGATGTTGCTGTGAATCTACTCCACAAATTGTGAAATTTATGAACAGTCCTCCCTTGTGTCCTCTCTGAGTCAAGGTGTTAAGTGTCCAGGACAGAGCACCTGGGTGCAGCTCAAATTAATTGGCTACTTCTGATTGTTAAAAAGTTCCTCTGAAGGGAGTAAGGTATGATCCCATCCAAGTGGCAGGGGATGGGTCTGATTAGCCTACTGGTCGGCAAGTGGTGGGGCCAATGAAGTCATTATATCCTATAACAGAATCATTTTATTTGGCCTGTTCCACACTATGTAGGAAACTACTCTCTTCTCAAACCATTCATAGCGTCAATATGAGGCATCCTCGTGACCATGGCACCCACAGGTCCTGTGGTAAAGGAAATGATTGTTATGCTGTTGCTTGTCTAACTGCATGACTCAGCGGGGTAGGAGAGGCCACCTGGATGGAAGCCAATAGCACAAAGCTTAATGAAAAGGGAAAGTTTGGGGGACACTATCCCTACTCTATCTAAGACCCCTGAGATAGTCACACTATTGTTTCAGGAATGTAAAACTCTGGGCAACACTCATGGGCCTTTCTGAGTAGTGCTGCTCACCAGCGCACCAAGGGCCTTATGCTCAAAACCTGGATCCTCAAAGTACTGATAAGGCCACTGTTGCTCTCCTGGAAGTGGATGTGGACCCCTCCAAGGTCAAATTAGAATCATAGACAGGGCGGCCACCCCCTACAGATAGGACCATTTGGGACCACCAAGTCCTTTGGTAAATACTCAAAGGTCAAAATAGTTTGGGACAAACAGGAGACTAAAACAAAAACTAAAATTTTTACCTGCCTGGACATACAAGTCATTTTTAAAGATTTTACCAAAAAGACAATGAAAAAGAATTGGTACTTCAGACCAAGAGCTAACTGCACTATCCCAAGAAGAGGCTGTTATAGCTCTCTAAGTACAAACCCCCAATCTTTGGGAGGCGTATTTGGATGGCTTGGAAGGAGGAAGTGCCACCTATTAGGGGCTCCTCCCTCTCCCCTGCTTTTCCTGTAACCACTTAGAAGGTACACACATAGTGTTATTAGCCAGAGACAGAAACTAGAAATTGTGGATTCAGGCAACTAAAAGACTAAGACGAACAAATAAACTAACCAAAAAAAGGAAAAGAAAAAGGAAAAAAAAAAAAAAGCACCCAAAGAAATGTAGATGCAGGGTGGAAAATAAAAAGTAAATAAAGTATATATATTTAATTTGACTCAATTGTAAGTGGAAAATTTACTAAAAGACTTCATATGACAAAAAACAAAAGGGCTTTTGTGCCTCAACAATATAGGTTCTAAATTAACTTTAACATCTGCTAAAATGCACCAACTGACAAAGCTTCATGGTCTTAATCAATGCTTGGGCTCAAATTACAGTTATACCTGGGGTCCCACTAAGTATAAACATTGTATCCCCTATAATCTTAGGAAAGGCACAAAATATAAAATAGAGAAAAATAAGTATGTCACTTTAACCATAGCCTTGCCTAAATTTCCCATAACCATAGTACTTATTCATCTAAAATATCCCAGATTGGACATAGATCCTCTAACACAATGAGGAATCAATTAAAATTAAATTAAGTTTTTGACATTTACAAATTGGCAGGATAATAGTGAGACCTCCATAGACCTCCAGTTAATATGGCCCAGTGTAGGTTAGAACAGGGCCTTTATGGAGTAAAACTATTGTAAAAGACCTAATTAAGAGGGGCACCTGGGTGGCTCAGCTGGTTAAGCAGCTGCCTTTGGCTCAGATCATGATCCTGGGGTCCTGGGATTGAGCCCCATGTCCGGCTCCCTGCTCAGCGGAGAGCCTGCTTCTCTCTGCCACTCTGCCTACTGGTGCTCTCTATCTGTTGAATGAATAAATAAAATCTTAAAAAAAAAAGGCCTAATTAATAAAAGAGTGACTATCCCCACTGATTCTTTAACAGCTCAATTTTGTCTGATTTTAAATAACAAAAAAAGCATGGGTGACTCAGGATTGATTACTGCAACCCTAATTTTGTGGTCTCATCAGTAATTATTTTATACCTAGTGCCCAGTATTATTAAAATTACTGACTCCATCCAATCAACAATCGGTAAATATTTTACTATTACAGATTTATCTAATGTATTCTGTTCAGTGCCAATTTTTCTCAGCTGCAGTTTGCCTCACCTCCAAAGGGACACAATATACTCTTTTCAGGCTGCCCATGGGGTTCCTCACAGCTTTACTATCACACATAATCCATAATCTTTACAGACAGGATCTTAACTACATTGCCTTTCTCCACAACGCCAGGATGACATTACAGTGATAACCGTCCTCCAAGGATACTCATTGGACACATTCATTAAGGACAATTAAGGACATACAAATCTCTTTTGGGTTCTGGAGGCAACATACTCCTCATTTACAAATTTTTCTTAATCTCACTGGTGCTGCTACTTACAAATCAACCTATTTTAAGTGGGTTTCTCCAACAAATACTTTAGAATCTGTCCAAATTAAAATTAACAGTTACTTCCATTAGTGCCCTCAGAGACTCCTTCAGTGGAGAGGTTTGATTCCTTTTCTCATGCCCCTTGGGGTCTCTGGATCACATATAATGTTATAAGTTGCCCCAAAGCCTCTGGTGCAAGAAGTTGGTCCTCTTGGGCCTGGAATAAAATCTATTAAGATGAAAACTGCTGGCTACATACTGGGATGTCCTGGAAATAAGGGCTCTCACAGACCCTGAACCTGTGACCATCCATACCCAGCTGCCCATTATGCTTTGGATCATGGAAACAGTATATCACAAGCTCAACGTGACTATACAGGTTCCTGAAGACAGGATGGAGGGAATCCTGGGCCCTCTGGCATATTCCACCTACAGGATGGGAAGGCCTTCCCTGTTCTTAGTCCATTGTCAGATGCCACAGTGCCAGAGGAGGTCATCTCTCCTCAAGATCACTTGGCTACCCAGTGAGTCCCTTGAAATAAATTGAGTGAGCAGAGATGGAAATATATAGACTCTATGGACAGCATTGCCACCATCACAAATGGAGCTCAGTGGAATATTACTGCCTTTCATCCTGTAGCCAAGATACCTCTGATAATAGATGGACTAGGGATCAATGCAATTGGTCAAACTTAAGGCAGTCATCTTAGCACTAGATTGGATCCTGGGTAAATAAAAATCTACCACAATAGGAAGCCTTGCCAGGATGTTCTTTATTCTCTTCAGAGTTACAGACATTTCCCAAGGTACAAATTTTACTTCTCAGAATACATAGTGCTGGGTTCTTAAAAAAAGGTATTTAGTAAA
The DNA here is from genome assembly GCF_011800145.1 of Mirounga leonina. Lineage (NCBI taxonomy): Eukaryota > Metazoa > Chordata > Mammalia > Carnivora > Phocidae > Mirounga > Mirounga leonina. Next base: position 81,340 of record NW_023270683.1, read on the forward strand.
ACTTTTATGTCCTTGATAGTTCCCAGATAGTTTAAATGAGAGACATATGGTCTCCTCAAACAACAACTTTTTCAGATTCCAGTCTGACTAATGAATCTCTTCTTGCCCCAGGTCTTAAGACCTAATTCACAACCATAATTATTAATTTTATGTGTCAACTTGGCTGGGCCATAGAGTGCCCAGATATTTGGTCAAACATTACTCTAGATGTTTCTGTAAGGGCATGTTTGGATGGGATTAACAATTAAATCAGTAGACTTTGAGTAAAGCAGATTGCCCTCTCTTGTGTGGGTGGGCCTCATCAAATCAGTTGAAGGTCTGAGTAGAACAAAGAGACTAGCCTCCCTTGAGCAAGAGAAAATTCTCCAGCAGACTGCTTTCCAATTTCATCTGTAATATCAGTCCTTCCTGGTTATAGAGCACACTGCCTTTAGACTGTAACTGCAGCAATGATTCTCCTGGTTTGCATCCTACTAGCTCATCAGGCAGATTTTGGATTTGCTAGCTTGCATCTCTGAAAAATCCTGACGGATAAACCAACTTTAAAAAACTTTCCCATTGCAGCCATCAAAAGAAAGAAAGAAAGAAAGAAAGAAAGAAAGAAAGAAAGAAAGAAAGA
>NW_023270683.1:81968-115879 GCF_011800145.1 Mirounga leonina
AAAGAAAGAAAGAAAAAAAGATCTTGCCACTTGCAACGACGTGGATGGAACTAGAGGGTATTATGCTAAGCAAAATAAGTCAATCAGAGAAAGACAATTATCGTATGATCTCACTGATATGTGGAATTTAAGAAACAAGGCAGAGAATCATAGGGGAAGAGAGGGAAAAATGAAACAAGATGAAACCAGAGAGGGAGACAAACCATAAGAGACTCAATCTTAGGAAACAAACTGAGGTTTGCTGGAGGGGAAAGGGGTGGGAGGATGAGGTGGCTGGGTGATGGACATTGGGGAGGGTATATGTTGTGGTGAGTGCTGGATGGAAATATATAGACTCTATGGACAGCATTGCCACCATCACAAATGGAGCTCAGTGGAATATTACTGCCTTTCATCCTGTAGCCAAGATATCTCTGATAATAGATGGACTAGGGATCTGTAAGACTGATGAATCAAAGACCTGTGGCCCTGAAACAAATAATACATTATATGTTAATTAAAAAATTAATTAAAAAACAAAACAAAAGCCCCCCCCCCCAAACTTTACCATTATTCTTTCTTATACTTTAAGGGGGTTATGTTTTACCTCCATGTATACAAAGACCCCTTTAATATGGCTCTCCCTATCTCTCTAAACTTTTAATTTCATCTTCATCCCGTAAGACCTGGAGTCCTGACTGAAGGTGCATACTCTCCTGGGACTCATTAACCATTGATTGCCCCATGGGCCATCAGTAGTAGTCATCTAATATGGGGCCCATTTGAGTCTAAACTTCTACCACTCAATAAACCCTAAATCCCCAAAACAACAACAAAGTCTTTTTTTTTTTTTTTAAGATTTTATATATTTATTCATGAGAGACAGAGAGAGAGAGAGGCAGAGGCAGAGGGAGAAGCAGGCTCCCCACAGAGCAGGGAGCCCGATGCAGGACTCGATCCCAGGACTCTGGGATCATCACCTGAGCCGAAGGCAGACGCTTAACTGACTGAGCCACCCAGGCATCCCCAACAACAAAAAAGTCTTCCTGAATATTTAGTTATAAGAGGTACATAATTAAACTGGGCTCTCCCTCTGATCCCCTTTAGGAAATTAAAATCAGTTTCCAGGGCCATTCCCATAGACAATGTGGAATACCAAAAAAGGTAGATAGAAAATTCCACTTATTAAATAAAAATCACAGAGATAATAATAAAATCAACACCATACCCCGTAATGATGATGTATTCCAGAGGAAAACCAGTATCAGACAACAAAAGCTTGTTGACTGCAGCTGCACACCATTCTTTTGACTGTTGTCTTATTATTATTAAGTGCTTTCATTGGTCTATAATAGGCCCAAACCCTCCAAATAAGCAATGTTTCTTTTTTTTTTTCTTTTTAAAAGTTTTATTTATTTATTTGACAGAGCGAGAGAGCACAAGTAGGGGGAGTAGGAGAGGAAGAGGGAGAAGCAGGCTTCCTGCTGAGTAGGGAGCCCAGTGTGGGGCTCGATCCCAGGACCCTGGGATCATGACCTGAGCCGAAGGCAGACACCTAACCAACTGAGTTACCCACGGGCCCCAAAGAAGCTATAGTTTTAATTAAACATGGCAAATGCTGAGGCCTGCATGCCATTTGTTTGGCTAATGTAAACCCTACAAGCCAAAGAAACATGCCCATCACCAACCAAGCCAACAACTGAGGCAAAGGGCTTATAGTAATTGGCCGTTATGAGAGGGCCTGCCTACAGGTTAATGCTGGAGCTCCAACCTCAGCCACATATATTTAATAAGGGCAACCTGATGCCCTTATTGACAACACCCAAATTGCCCAGGCTGATACAGACAGGCTGGGTCCAAGGACCTAGAGAGGGTGTCTTGCAGGACCAGCCAAGAAGTTCCTTGGCTACACACAGGATAGAAATCAAATGCAAGCCAGCAGGAGATGAGAGCAGAGTTTACTGAAGGTATATAGAGAGAGCAGGGACTGGCAGAGTATCTGGGAGACTTAGAAAGGAAAGGAGAGAGCCTTGTCTTTGCTCTGGGTCTGGGGTTTTTCCTGAGGATTGTAGTCCAGTGTATATGTCCTCTCAGGCATCCAGGAACTGGTTAGAACATGGACAAGTTCCCAAGTGTCCTTCATAAGTCAATTATTCCTTCAAGCCAGGGAGTTTTGGGATAGAAATGTCTAGCACCAATGGTCTGGAATGTGTGTATGATGGTTTCTTCTGGTCATTCTCACCTGGTCCTTCCTTAGATGTTGTCTATTTTGCTGGAAGACTCTAAAGAAATTATTAACTCTGTCCCTTACATATTTGCCCTATGGGGCATGTATAAAGTGGAGGGTGCAGTTCCTAGCAAGAATAGAAGCAGGAAGGAGCAAAAAGATTTTTATGGAGTTCTTCAGTTTCCCTCTCTCTAGGCCACATGATTTAAAACTTATAACCGAGTCCCTCTTATCAACCATCTGGGGCAAAACCTTGGACTACTGGAACTTTAAGATTCAGTCACCCTAAATGGATTTTTTTTTTTTTTAGGCCACCCTTTTGTGCATAATATCAAAGTAGACTCGCATATTTTTTTATTATAATGCCATTTCTTTTTTTTTACTTTACAATGGTTCTTCTTTTTTTTTTTTAATTTAAATTCAATTAGCCAAAGTATGGTGCATCATTGGTTTTTGATATAATGTTCAATGATTCATCAGTTCAGTATAACACCCAATGCTCATCACATCACGTGCCCTCCTTAATGCCATTTCTAAAGGAAATACTTTTTCCCCTTTTTTGTTTGTTTTTTTCTTAAATTCCACATGAGTGAAATCATAAAGTGTTTGTCTTTCTCTGACTGACTTATATTGCTTAGCATAATACTCTCTGGCTTAAAGAAAATACTTTTTTTATATAAATAATATTTATATATAAAATACTTATTTTTATATAAAAATAATTTTTATAGTCCTGTTGCTTTATGTTCATAATTGGGAGAATTGGGAAAATTAGAGGGGGTGATAAAACCTACACAAGATTTATATTTTTATAGTTTATTAGATTTTACATGCTACATAAAAATAGAATTGAGATATTTGTACACTAACACTGTGATATATCTTTAGATGCTGATCTTTCTTATTATTTAAATTATGATTTTAATGAAGATACCTGGAAAGCTTACTGTGAAAAACAAAAGAGGTTACGAATGGGACTTGAAGTTATACCAGTTACCTCTACTACAAATAAAATTATAGTAATTAAGTAACTATTCCAGAATACCCCAGCCTTTTCTACAGTCTCAAACTTACTCCCCAGATAAATAAGTTTTTCACCATTAAGGTGGTTAAATGCTATAAGATAGTTTAAAATTTTCATTCTCTTTACCGTGTTTGTTTTTTCCCTACCTTCCCTTTCAGTTTCATATTAATGATTATCCGATGTTCTTAGTTTCAAGTCATAGACTAGTCACAGCTAGTCTGTCTTTATATGGCCTCTCAATGAAAAATTACGTGGTATCTTAATGGGGAAATATGTTATTTGACTTGGGCTGAAGACTGTACTATGGAAGTTACACCAGGTACAGAGATCCAAGATGGCAGATTCAATTTTTAAGGTGAATTTTAGTAAATTATCCTTGGTTGCTCTCATTTTTTGTTCTTGAGTCTGCTCCCATACCACTACTCAAGGGATGAGATTAAAGTGGAAATAGCTACCTTTTTCCCAAACCTTCAGCCTCCTTCCAAATTTGCTGATTGTTGTTTTTTATCTCCATTTTTGCAAGCATGTGAATTTATAGCCTATTATGCTAACAAATGCCAAGTAAAACTATTCTTGCTATATGTTGTGATTTTATTTTGAATTATAGCATATGTTTGTTGGACATAAAAGTTCGTACGAAAAGCTAAGCTCTCATTTTAGATCATGGTATAATTTTTATCAGACTTGGAGACTTATTTTTCCCAATTTTCTTTTAAAAAATGGTAAGAAAGATGGCATGCTGCTTATTATCTGTATGACACTAAAATTATTGGTGTAATGTATCTTATAGTTTAAGATGTCTCAAGCAGCTTAGGCATTTTTAAAAAATTTTTCATTATGTTCAGTTAGTCAACATACAGCCATCCTAAGTTTTTGTTGTAGTGTTCAACAATTCATTAGTTGCATATAACACCCAGTGCTCATCCCAATAGGTGCTCTCCTTAATACCCATCACCCAGTCACCCCATCCCCCCAACCTTTCCCTTCTGTAACCCTCAGTTTGTTTCCCAGAGTCCAGAGTCTCTCATGGTTTGTCTCCCTCTCTGATTCCTTCCCATTTAGTTTTCCCTCCCTTCCCCTGTTGTCCTCTGCTCTCTTCCTTATGTTCCACATATGAGAGATACCACCTTACACCAGCTAGAATGGCCACAATTAACAAGACAGGAAACAACAAGCGTTGGCGAGGTTGTGGTTCTTGCGCTGTTGGTGGGAATGCAAGCTGGTACAGAAACTCTGGAAAACAGTATGGAGGTTCCTCAAGACATAAAAAATAGAGCTACCCTACGACCCAGCGATTGCACTACTGGGTATTTACCCTGAAGCTTAGGCATTTTTGAGAGTCTCTAAGAAAGACTCAACAGAATAGGATAAAACTGATTTTTAAAATTAATAACTTAAAAGGATTAGGCTTAGGTAGTGACTTGCAGGTCGATATTCCCACTTGGATATCAAGTCTGACTTCTGACTTCTCCATTCCATATGATCACAGACCCAATCCAAAGAATAATATCGTATTTTCGTTCTTCTACGATACACAGCAACCTACAAACTTTTTTCGAAACCTGATCGTGTACCTTTTCCTTTACCTTATTAATTCTTAGTTCTTAATTCTTGTTTTGAACAAGACTGGAATGAAGACTGGGAGTGACTTTTAGATCAAGTTATATACTCAGGGAACTTCTGCGGGCAGGCACTTTCCTGTGACCCTTTTGGGCGTGCAGCCCTGTCCCCTGCAATACTGCCTTATGCAATATGTGTGCTATAGCCACAGATGTAGCCGCTCTGCAGGACACGGTTCTGGGTAGAGAATTTAATCTTAATTTACATCCTACTTTGGGTAAGTATTTGGTTCTTGTTCTGCTGTCAATCTTTTGAAAGTGTGTACTGATGTCTATTCTGTTTTAGATAGTCATCAGGTTCTTTTCAGTGCTATCTTGTTTAAGGATTGAATATCTCGTTACACTTGTTTACAATGAACAGGTAGAAAAGTTGTCTTGATGATAAAATAGTTCGTTTGCAGTGGTCCTTTTTATTTTCTCTAACAGAAATGAAAACAAGGTGCCTTTGTAAACTGCCCGGTTCTGTATCCTTTGTCTTTTTGCAATAGACCTCTGAAACTAAAGAATAAAAAGACACTCCTAGGTGCTGGTCTCTTATTGAAAGTGGTCACTGTGGGGCGCGTGGGTGGTTCAGTCCATTAAGCGTCTGCTTTCGGCTCAGATCATGATCGCAGGGTCCTGGAATCGAGTCCTACAACGGGTTCTCTGCTCCTCAGGGGTCTGCTTCTCCCTCTGTGTTCTCGCTCTCTCTCAAATAACTTAATAAAATCTTCTAAAAAAAAAAAAGTGGTCACCATGAATGAGTTTTTTTTATATACATACTGTCTACCAAAATTATTTTGAAGTTTCTTTTGGTTATATGAGAGGAGGTCATTGTTCCATTCTGATTTATTTGGTTCTGAATGAGTAAAGATTTGAATATGATGGGTATAGTTTAATGGTTTTTCTTGCCTTGATAATGTGCATTAAATATTATTAACCTGTTAGAAATGCTGATGTAGAAATAGGGTATGTATTTTATTTTTTCAATTATTATTTTTTTAATATTTATTTGAGAGAGAGAGCGTGCACGAGTGGGGGGAGGGGCAGAGGGAGAGAATCTCAAGCAGATTTCCTGCTGAGCGGGGAGCCCAATGGGCTGCTCCCCCTCATGACCCATGAGATCATGACCTGAGCTGAAGAAATCATGAGTATGAGGCTTATCCGACTGAGTCATCCTAGGGTGTGTATTTTAATAATGTGTGTGGCTCACACTTTTTATGTATATTGTGGTCTGTAGGACATATTTTATTGATGTTGCTCAATATCTTCAACTACTGGTTGGGAGTGTTTGGCATTTTTAGGCTGCAATTTGACATTAAATTTCAGACAAATTTCTATCACCTTAAATAAAGAAATATCCTTGTTCAAATTTCTGTAGGACTATTATTCTTTAAAAAAGCCTGAGTTGTCTTTTACTATCTATCCTGAAACTCTGGAGAATACAAAAAAAATATTGTAATAATGTAATGTGTATCCCAAATATGCAGAGGTAAATTTCTTAGGCATTATCAGGTACAAAAATGTTTATTTTAGACAAAATGCTATAGAAATTGGAGAAATGAGTTGATGAGAAAGTACCCTGGGATTAGAAATAATATTGAAAGCTATATATAGTTCCTTTCTATTTCTGTATTTTTTTAAAGTCTAAAGATGCAGTATTAGAGAAGTATATGCCATTTTATTTTATTTTTTAATTTTTTTAAAAGATTTTATTTATTTATTCATGAGAGACAGAGAGGCAGAGGGAGAAGCAGGCTCCCAAGGAGCAGGGAGCCCAATGCGGGACTCGATCCCAGGACACTGGGATCATGACCTGAGCCGAAGGCAGACACTTAACCATCTGAGCCACCCAGGCGCCCGTATATGCGATTTTAATCAGAACCTTGTGGGTGTGGAGAACAGAAGAAAAAGTATTATAGTTTAGGAGATGGCTTGGGCATAAAAGAAACTCAGCTTGAGTAGATAGTTGATGAGAGTATTATTTAAGAAATTAGCCTTCTTGGATGAGTTCTTTTTGGGAGGGAGTAGAAAAGAGATGGCTTTGTAGGGTCTGGTTCAGTTCTAGAAAGACTAGAAACAAGGACAAGTTGGAGGAATTATTGCCTATTTATGAGCAAGAAAGTGCCTTATAAGTGATATAATTCTGGAAGTGACGTATAAGTAATTCTGGCAGCTGTGTAAGGTGTAGTTGGAAAAAGAAAGTCTAAGCTCAGGGTGCCTGGGTGGCTCAGTCAGTTAAGCAACTGCCTTCGTCTCAGGTCATGATCCTGGAGTCCCAGGATTGAGTCCCAGGATCAAGTTCCCTGCTCAGCCGGGAGTCTGCTTCTCCCTCTGACCCTCCCCCATCTTCTGCTCTCTCTCTCTCTCAAATAAATAAATAAAAAATCTTAAACAACAACAAAAAGAAAGTCTAAGCTCTTATTTACTAGTCCACTATTTGAATTACAATTATTAGGGTTGGTGAGACAGAAAGAAAAGGACTTCCCTAATTTTCCTGTTATGTCTGAGCACTTCTAATGTGCACAGCACTGTGCTAGATACTGTAGTAAGACAGGGTCTCTATATTCAAGGAGCTCATGATCTGAGTGACGTGTATATATGAACCATGATATATTGTGAGAAATGTTATGTTAGTGGTATTATCAAAGTGCAGTAGGGAGTTCAGAGGATAGAGTGGGTTATCCTACGGTGCAGAGAGTCTAGAAGGATTCAAACATGATAACTGAAAGATGAGTAAGTTTTCATTAGTAGAAGAGAGGGGAATATAGAACGTTGTAGGCAGAGAGAGCAATATGAGCAAAACCAGATAGCATGAAAGGAGAGTTGGGGTAGATGAGAGATATTATAGGAGAGAAGCCTGGAAATGGTAGATGTGGGCCTTGATGGGAAAGACCTTAATCTTAAACTAGCCTGCAGACATTTGTGTAGGCAATAGGAAGCCATTTGAAAGTTCTTGAGTGGGAGAATAGCCTGAGCAAATCTAGTTTTTAGGAAAAGAACTGACAAGTGTTCTTTAGAAGGGTAGACTTTAGAATTTAAGGAGGAGAAAAGGAAATCAGAGACCAGATAAGGAGCTATTGCTGTACTGTAAGGATGAAATGAATGAGGAAGCCATCTTAAACTAGTGAATGGAAAAAGGAACAGATTTAAGAATCATAATTTAAGTTCTTTTCATGTCTACAGCAAAGACACTTTTTTAAGTCCTTAATCAACTGAGAGACAAGCAACTTACCAGCCTCTTTAAATAACGTTTTTTCCTTTTTGTTAAGTAAATTTTCAAACATACTAACAAGTAGATAAAGTAGTACCAATGAACCCTATGTGTTTTTTATAATGCCTCATTGATTCTTAAATTTTGATATTCTTACAATCTTTTATATACTTCGATATAAATAAGATTTTTGTTGTTTTTTTTTGGTTTTTGTTTTTAGTGAAATGAAAGGAGATAAAGTTTAATAGGTATAAAAAATAAAATCTCTTAATTGGGTGCAAAAGCAATTGTGTAATTATTTAATTTGGAGTGAGGGGCAAAGAAGAGTGACTTGTGGGAATAGATGACATATACGTGTAAGAAGAAGTTGACTACAATGTTCCCTGAAAATACTTTTATGTCTGTACGTGCACACACATGCGTAGATGATTTTGTTTTCCTCTGTGGATAAGTATAAGCTTTGTCACCATGCTTTGAAATTTCACAACTATGTGTCTTGGTCTATTATCACCTATTGTATCAAGCATTTATTTGTACCGTCTTACTCTGGTAGCGTATATCCTTCATTTCTGGGATATTTTCTTCTGTTATGTTTTTACTTTTTCTCTGCTTTCTAATGTCTTTTTAGATATTATAAATAATGTTATGAAGGCCAGCTGAAGGAAATTTCACAAACTAATTTAAGTTTTGGTACACTGGTAACATAATTTGGATAAATGTTTAGCTTCTCAAGGTTATAGGCTTCATTCAACTTTTGTATGGATATGTAAGACCTGACATGACTGTTTTTAGGAAATCTGTCATGGTATCTTATAGTCATTTCTCAAAATATTAGATCATGTTAAAAAAAAAAGTAGTCCCATTCTGGTTAAACAAGTTTTGAGGCTGTGTAATCCTGTGTGCAACGTCTGAAGACAAACAAGTTGATGCTGGTTGATTAGGGGAGTTGCTAAAATGGCAAAGATTTTCAGAATTAATGAGTACTTTACAAAGAAATTAAGGAGAAAAGGAGAACTAAGTGAGGAAACAGAAATAATTTTTACATGTTTAAAAATGTATTGAGTCTTCCTGATGCCTTTCTTGCTTTTCCCCTTATTGTAAATAATCTTTCATCTATGCTCTCTTCTTTCTCTTTTTTTCCCTCTCTTCAACTCCTCTTCTTCAACTCTTCTCCCTTTCCCCTTCCCGGCATGTAATTGAGTGTTGACTATGCCAGGAAGCATTTCAGGCTTGAGTAGGGAGGGGAGGGGAGCATTATAGACCTAGACTTTGTGATCTTAGAGTTTTTCTCACTTAATGGGAAAAATAGTGATTAATTAGATAATTGGGCCAAAAATTATGTAGTTATAAACTCCATGTCCTATGAAAGACTTTGAATTTAAGCTGAGTCCCAAAGTCAATCAAGTAAAAATATATACTGAGCACTTATTGCATGCCAGGCACTGTTTTTAGGTATTTGGGATACAGATTTGAATAAAACCTAAATGCAGTGTAAATCCTTGTAGACCATGATAAATTTAGGTTTTATTCTGTTTGCATTGGGAAGCTATTGGAGAATTCTGAGCAAGGGAGAGACATGAGTTGATTTACACTTTTTAATAAGATTGCTTGCCTGTATATAGAGGATGGATTTTACAGAGGTAAGACTAAAACAGAGAGAAAATTTAGCAGAACAGTTGAGAAGTGGTAGTAGGTTTAACCTGGATTTTAGGGGTAGACATAATCAGTGATTGAATTCGGTATGTATCATAAAGGTAAAATTGACATAGGATGGTCATATCTATTGGCTAATGGCTAGGATTTCTTTTTTTTTTTTTTTTTTCCTTGAGCAACTCAGTAAATGATGGTGCTATTTACTTATGGGGAAGACTTGGAGAGGATCAGATCAGGGGATAGTGGGAAATCAGTAGCTTTGTTTTGGCCATGGTAAGATTGAGTTGTTTATTAGATATGTAAGACATTGGATATAAATTACTGGAGCTCAGGGGAACAGTTGAAACCATACTGTCAACTCTCAATATTCCTGACATCTGCAGAAAGAATATTGCATTTCTTTTTTTCTCTTTTTAATTTCATTAATTAATTAATTTTATTTTATTATTTTATTATTTTTTATTATGTTATGTTAGTCACCATACAGTACATCATTAGTTTTTGATGTAGTGTTCCATGATTCATTGTTTGCATATAACACCCAGTGCTCCATGTAATACGTGCCCTCCTTAATACCCATCACTGGGCTAACCCATCCCACCACCCTGCATTTCTTTTTCTGTGTTCACATAGCATTTTTTCTCACACACGTAGCATTTATTGTATTGCTCTGATTGTTCATGTGTCTGGTCCCATGGTCTGAGATTTTGTTGTATTTTTCTTTCTAGTCTCAGCCTCTGGTAATAGATTTTTAGATGATAGATTATAGATATTTAATGTTTGATGGATGAACCATGTAGATTTCCCTTGTCACCACATTCTGTCAGTTTACCTTTCAAGTGTCTGTCAAACCCATTTCTTTCTTTCTATCCTCATTTTCTTAGTGCTGATCCTCCGTCATCCCTCACTAGGATCTGGGCCTTTAAATGGATTTTTTCAAGAAGTGGAATTCTAAACTGTCAATGTTAAACCCTAATTATATGAAGACACCCATTAGGGATTGGGTTCAGTAGTATTAATAAGAGATCTGACTTTAATGGTTCAAATATATTCTTTTTCTCACACAATGATTATGTGAGAGGTAGGTGGTTTCTGGAATTGAATCAATGTTTTGAATGTATCAGAGTCAAGGTGTCTGAGATTTTCTTGGCCTTTGCCTCATGGGGAGAGAGAATGATGCTGAATTTAGACTGAACAGTGGAATTTAAGTAGGACATAAAATATGGTGTGATGTTATTCAAGTATAGGGCAACTTAGTTTAAATTTAATAAATTAATGATAATTTAAGATAGGAAGGTGAGTATAAAGGCAAAAGAGCATAAAGAAATATTTCACCAGTATAAAGGAGTATGACTGGACCATACTCAAAAGAACTGCTAGGAGCAGAAAGGGTGGCTAAATCTGGGAGAAATTATGGAGTAAGTAGATAACTGGTTTGAAAGTGAGTATAAAGAGGGAAAAGAGGTTATTAAAGAGACAGATGACTCCTTCAAGCTTCTATGTGTACTGAACTGGCAGGATGGTGATACTGTTGATGACGAGGAGGAAACAAATGGTATGGAAGTGCAGGAACAGGTTATTCATCTGAATCTGAATAGAAAATGGTCAGAATGGCTAAAATGGCCACTGGTGGTTTTCTTAGAATGACAGTAAACATAGAAGGGGAAAATTCTTCAAGATCTTTGAACTCTGAAACCTGGAGTCATAACCAAGTATCTTGGACTTATTTGTGGAGATTTAAGGGAATTTATGAAAGGACTGAAGAGTTATAGCTTATTGGACTTTTAAGTGACATTAGTGTGAACTTTTTAATGGTTGGGAACATTTTGATCCCCAATTCCATCTTTGGTACTTTTCACCTAATAGTGTTCTAAAATAGGGTAATTTTATTAAATATTCTTCAAAAGCATTATTCATATTTAATTTCAAATCTGATGTTACAAATTTATTTAACACCTTTAGTGTATTATCTATTAGATAAGCTATAATAACCCTTTTTTTTTTTAAGGTACAACAGGAAGAACTGGAAATTCAGAGAAAGAAGCAGCACTTCCATCTACAAAAGCTGAGTTTACTTTTCCTCCTTCTTTGTTCTTCAAGACTGGACTCCCACCAAGCAGGTTAGACAATTATAACTCCACTTATTGAAGGCTTTGGTATCCTCATTTTGTATTAGTGCTATAAAGTATAAAAACACTAAATGTTCTTTTTTTTTTTTTTAGATTTTATTTATTTATTTGAGAGAGAAAGAATGAGAGACAGAGAGCATGAGAGGTAGGAGGGTCAGAGGGAGAAGCAGACTCCCTGCTGAGCAGGGAGCCCGATGTGGGACTCGATCCCGGGACTCCAGGATCATGACCTGAGCCGAAGGCAGTCACTTAACCAACTGAGCCACTCAGGTGCCCAAAACACTAAATGTTCTGCCAAAAAACTGGAACATTCCACGTTGTTTTAGTACAAAAATGAATTCTCTGTGAAAAACTCTTCTGGGTGCCTTTCCATTAAAAAAAAGTCTAGGTAAGCAAATAAATGAAGCATGGTATATAGTTACATGTATATAAAAAAGACAATCTTATTTGTGGAGATTTAATAAATATTTCTTTATGCTCTTTTGCCTTTATACTCACCTTCCTATCTTAAATTATCATTAATTTATTAAATTTAAACTTAGGAGAGATGGTGATAACAATGGCCTTGTTGTTTTCTGTGCTTATTATTATTCTTACATAAAGAATTATTGGACTTTCTAAGTCTAGATCTATTGGCCTAAATGTGTTTTACTAATTATAGTAAAAGAGGTTGTAGAAATTTCAGCCTGGACAATCTTTCAGATTAAAACCATTATCTTTTCTTTCTTTGGTTTGTTTTGATAATACCTAACTGAGTTCCACAAGGTACCAATTGTAAGAGGCAGATGTGCTGGGAAATGGCTAGCCTGTTATCAGGAAAATTGTAAAGGATAAGCTAAAACCAGGGATATTAGTAGTTTAATTTTGAGTTAGATAAAGATGACTTAAATCAATTATTTCTCTGGGCCTGAAATAAGTCAGTAACCCAACTGTTACTAGTTCTCAGCCAGATCATTTACCTTTTGTGTTACTTGATTAAGTTTATTTTACACGGTTTCCTGGTTTTGTTATTCTGCAATTTTGAATTGCTATAAGAGATTATATTTCATAATATACAAATGCAGGAAGAGACCTTATAGGAACATGTGGTTTAGCCCTAAGATAAAGATTCTTGAAACTTTCAGCCAGAATTAAATACCCCAAAGCTATCTTGGATTTTGACTGTCTCTTCTCATCCTAACAATTACTAGTCATGGACATTTCCAAATATTTTTTTAAACTGAATGAAATCTTATAAAATGTTTGGCTAAGAAGTTATCAGATCTGAGTAATACTGATCTTTTTAATATGTAGTCTTCCTTTTTTTCATATTTTAAGAGGTCACTTTCATTCATTGAGTTTATCGTGTTCTGCAGTTTAGAATGCTGTGAAGAGCTTTGACTCTGAATCAGACTTCTGGGGTTCGAATTCTGGCTCTATCTCTACTAGCTGTGTGTCCTTGAGCACATCCCCTAATCTTGTTCTTTCATTTACTAATCTGTAAAGTATAGTAATAATAATCCATTCCTCACAAGGTAGTTATGTATATTAAATGACTTAATTTATGTGAAATGTTTTAGAACAGTAGCACATACATAGGTAATACTCTATAGATGTTTGCTAATTAAACTATTTAAAAATCAGTAGCAGGTTTTCTATTATTTTGCCTGCCTCCTCCTTTAAAAACATATACATACATACACACACACAAAAACCCTGGGCCAGATTATGCAGGACATTGTACCATTATAAGGGCTTTGGCTTTTCCTGTAAGTGAAATAAATGGGGTGTCACTGTCAGAGTTTGTGCAGAGGATAAAATAATCTACTGTAAATTTTTCAAGTTTTAATTGCTTTATTAAGATCAGATTACAGAGAGATTCTGGACAGAAACTGGGAGGCCAGTTAGGAGGTTTAACAGTTATTTAGGCAAGAAGAGATCACTTGGACCATAGTGGTTGTGGTGCAGATGGTGAGGATCTTTTACATCTGAGATGGAAGAGACTGCAGGAGTGCTTTTTGGATGGAGAAGACCAAGAGTTCAGTTTAGGACATAATAAAATTGAGATGTCTATTAGACCTATAAGTGGAACATTTGCATAGGAAGTGGATATATGGATCTGGAGTAGAGGGGAAAGGTATGGGCTGGGGATGGAAATTTGGAAGAGATCAGTGTTTAAGTAGTATTTAAATGAAATTGTGAAACTGAATTAGATTGTAAAAGAGGTAAGTATTGATAGAAAAGTGGTAAGAGGGACAGAGCCTTGGGGTGCTTCCTTCCAGGTCAGAAAAATAAGGATGAAGAAGGAAGAGGAGATCCATATGACTATTGACATAGGAAGAACACCCAGTGTATGTCTTGAAAAAGATGTGTTTCAAAGTAGAGGAACAATTAACTACCAAATAATACTGATTGGCCAAGAAGGGGACTGAGAATGACTTTTGGAGTTTATTTATTTATTTTTAAGATTTCATTTAAGTAATCTCTACACCCAACATGGGACTTAAACTCACAACCCCAAGATCAAGAGTCATATGCTCCACCAACTGAGCCAGCCAGGTGCCCCAACTTTTGGATCTTAAAATGTAAATGTTGGGGCGCCTGGGTGGCTCAGTTGGTTGAGCGACTGCCTTCAGCTCAGGTCATGATCCTGGAGTCCCGGGATCGAGTCCCCATCGGGCTCTCTGCTCGGCAGGGAGTCTGCTTCTCCCTCTGGCCCTCCTCCCTCTCATGCTCTCTGTCTCTCATTCTCTCTCTCTCAAATAAAAAAAAATAAATAAAAAATAAAAAAAAAAATGTAAATGTTGCTGGTGGTCCTGACCAGGATCATTTTTAGTGGTACAAGGTGAAGTTTGAAAAAAGACTTTTTGGAATGGATTCAAGAGAGAACAGGAGGAGAGGAATTAGAATGAGAAAATATGGACAACTTTTTTGAGGATTTTTTTCTTTTGAGGGGGCAGAGAAAAAGAACAATATCTGAAGGGAACTGTGGGGTCAGGAGAATTTTTTTTTTAAAGATTTTATTTATTTGACAGGAGAGACACAGTGAAAGGGAACACAAGCAGGGGGAGTGGGACAGGGAGAAGCAGGCTTCCTGCTGAGCAGGGAGCCAGATGCAGGATTCAATCCCAGAACCCCAGGCTCACGACCTGAGCCAAAGGCAGACACTTAACGACTGAGCCACCCAGGCGCCCCTGGAGAATGTTTTTTCTAAAATGATAGAAATCACAGCATGTTTGTATACTTAGGATAATGAGTTACTAGAGGGGATACTGATGATACAAGAAGCAAGAACGGACACTTGTGAGAGCAATGTCCTTAAGCAAGTCAGAGGGACAAGATATAATATGCAAGGGGATGGTTAGCCTTAAAGAGGAGATGCACAGTTCACTCATAGTAATAAGAAAGAAGGCAGGACACAAAGTGAAGTGGGGTGGGTAAGATAATATTGATGGGAGCAACTGAAAGCTCTCTTCTGACGGCTTCATCCATTACAATTAACTTTTATCTCATTATTCTTTAATCTGAGACAGTTTCTCAGACATTCTTTGTATTTGTTGATTCTGAATTTTGATTAGTAGAGTCCAGTTGTTTTGTAAACCATCCCTTAATCTGAGTTTGCCTGTTTCCTCTTTATTGGATTCAGGTTTTGCTTTTTCAGACAGGAGCCTGCATAAGTGATGTGTCCTCAGTACATCAGACTGGAGGTGCACGATGTCATTTTGCCCCATTATTAGTGATGGTAACTTTAATCATTTAGTTGTGATGGTGTTCTTTGCAAAGTTACTATTTTTACTCCTTGTATTTAATAAATAATCCGTGAGGAAACTGTAAATATCCCAGTTCTTTTTAAACCTCCCAGGAATTCTAGTATCCATGGATGGTTTTTGCTTTCTCCTGTAACTACTATAATGGCTGTAAAATAGTGATTATCTAACTATTTTTCTTACATTAATAAGTTGGCATTCTCCTTTAAAAATGAGCTTTCCCACCTCCTCCACTTATTTATTATCAACTAGACTCATTAATTTTTTTTTCTTTTTTTTTATTCTTATGTTAATCCCATACATTACATCATTAGTTTTAGATGTAGTGTTCCATGATTCATTGTTTGTGCATAACACCCAGTGCTCCATGCAGAATGTGCCCTCCTCAATACCCACCACCAGGCTAACCCATCCTCCCACCCCCCTCCCCTCTAGAACCCTCAGTTTGTTTTTCAGAGTCCATCATTTCTCATGGTTCGTCTACCCCTCCGATTTCCCCCGCTTCACTCTTCCCCTCCTGCTACCTTCTTCTTCTTCTTCTTTTTTTTTCTTAACATATATTTCATTATTTGTTTCTGAGGTACAGATCTGAGATTCAAGAGTCTTGCACAATTCACAGCGCTTACCAGAGCACATACCCTCCCCAGTGTCAATCACCCAGTCACCCCATCCTTCCCACCCCACCCCCCACTCCAGCAACCCTCAGTTTGTTTCCTGCGATTAAGAATTCCTCATATCAGTGAAATCATATGATACATGTCTTTCTCTGTTTAACTTATTTCACTCAACATAATACCCTCCAGTTCCATCCACATCGTCGCAAATGGCAAGATCTCATTCCTTTTGATGGCTGCATAATATTCCATGGTATATATATACCACCTCTTCTTTATCCATTCATCTGTCGATGGACATCTTGGGTCTTTCCACAGTTTGGCTATTGTGGACATTGCTGCTATAAACATCGGGGTGCACATACCCTTTTGGATTCCTACTTTTGTATCTTTGGGGTAAATACCCAGTAGTACAATTCCTGGATAATAAGGTAGCTCTATTTTCAACTTTTTGAGGAACCTCCATACTGTTTTCCAGAGTGGCTGCACCAGCTTGCATTCCCACCAACAGTGGAGGAGGGTTCCCCTTTCTCCGCATCCCCGCCAACATCTGTTGTTTCCTGACTTGTTAATTTTAGCCATTCTGACTGGTGTGAGGTGGTATCTCATTGAGGTTTTGATTTGGATTTCCCTGATGCCGAGCGATATTGAGCACTTTTTCATGTGTCTGTTGGCCATTTGGATGTCTTCTTTGGAAAAATGTCTGTTCATGTCTTCTGTCCATTTCTTGATTGGATTCTTTGTTCTTTGGGTGTTGAGTTTGATGAGTTCTTTATAGATTTTGGATACTAGCCCTTTATCTGATATGTCATTTGCAAATATCTTCTCCCATTCTGTCGGTTGTCTTTTGGTTTTGTTGACTGTTTCCTTTGCTGTGCAAAATCTTTTTATCTTGATGAAGTCCCAATAGTTCATTTTTGCTCTTGCTTCCCTTGCCTTTCGCAATGTTTCTAGGAAGAAATTCCTGCGGCTGAGGTCAAAGAGGTTGCTGCCTGTGTTCTCCTTTAGGATTTTGATGGACTCCTGTCTCACATTGAGGTCTTTCAACCATTTTGAGTCTCTTTTTGTGTGTGGTGTAAGGAAATGGTCCAGTTTCATTCTTCTGCATGTGGCTATCCAATTTTCCCAACACCATTTGTTGAAGAGACTGTCTTTTTTCCATTGGACATTCTTTCCTGCTTTGTCAAAGATGAGTTGACCATAGAGTTGAGGGTCCATTTCTGGGCTCTCTGTTCTGTTCCATTGATCTATGTGTCCGTTTTTGTGCCAGTACCATGCTGTCTTGATGATGACAGCTTTGTAATAGAGCTGGAAGTCTGGAATTGTGATGCCACCGGCTTTGTTTTTCTTTTTCAACATTCCTCTGGCTATGCGGGGTCTTTTCTGGTTCCATACAAATTTTAGGATTATTTGTTCCATTTCTTTGAAAAAAGTGGATGGTATTTTGATGGGGATTGCATTGAATGTGTAGATTGCTCTAGGTAGCATTGACATCTTCACAATATTTGTTCTTCCAATCCATGAGCATGGAACGTTTTTCCATTTCTTTGTGTCTTCCTCAATTTCTTTCATGAGTATTTTATAGTTTTCTGAGTACAGATCCTTTGTCTCTTTGGTTAGATTTATTCCTAGGTATCTTATGGTTTTGGGTGCAATTGTAAATGGGATCAACTCCTTAACTTCTCTTTCTTCTGTCTTGTTGTTGGTGTATAGGAATGCCACTGATTTTTGTGCATTGATTTTATATCCTACCACTTTACTGAATTCCTGTATGAGTTCTAGCAGTTTTGGGGTGGAGTCTTTGGGGTTTTCCACATAAAGTATCATATCATCTGCAAAGAGTGAGAGTTTGACTTCTTTTTTTTTTTTTTTAAGATTTTATTTATTATTAGACAGAGAGAGAGAGCATGAGAGGGGGAGGGTCAGAGGGAGAAGCAGGCTCCCCGCCGAGTAGGAAGCCCGATGCGGGACTCGATCCAGGGACTCCAGGATCATGACCTGAGCCGAAGGCAGTCGCTTAACCAACTGAGCCACCCAGGTGCCTGAGTTTGACTTCTTCTTTGCCGATTTGGATGCCTTTGATTTCTTTTTGTTGTCTGATTGCTGTGGCTAGGACTTCCTATACTATGTTGAATAGCAGTGGTGATAGTGGACATCCCTGCCGCGTTCCTGACCTTAGGGGGAAAGCTCTCAGTTTTTCCCCATTGAGAATGATATTTGCTGTAGGTTTTTCATAGATGGCTTTTATGATATTGAGGTATGTCCCCTCTATGCCTATACTCTGAAGAGTTTTGATCAAGAAAGGATGCTGTACTTTGTCAAAAGCTTTTTCTGCATCTATTGAGAGGATCATATGATTCTTGTTCTTTCTGTTGTTAATGTATTGTATCACATTGATTGATTTGTGGATGTTGAACCAACCTTGCAGCCCAGGGATAAATCCCACTTGGTCGTGGTGAATAATCCTTTTAATGTAGTGTTGGATCCTATTGGCTAGTATTTTGGTGAGAATTTTTGCATCCATGTTCATCAGGGATATTGGTCTGTAATTCTCCTTTTTGATGGGGTCTTTGTCTGGTTTTGGGATCAAGGTAATGCTGGCCTCATAAAATGAGTTTGGAAGTTTTCCTTCCATTTCTATTTTTTGGAACAGTTTCAGAAGAATAGGTATTAATTCTTCTTGAAATGTTTGGTAGAATTCCCCTGGGAAGCCATCTGGCCCTGGGCTTTTGTTTTTTGGGAGACTTTTGATGACTGCTTCAATTTCCTTAGTGGTTATAGGTCTGTTCAGGTTTTCTATTTCATCCTGGTTCAGTTTTGGTAGTTGATACATCTCTAGGAATGCATCCATTTCTTCCAGGTTATCGAATTTGCTGGCATAGAGTTGTTCATAATATGTTCTTAAAATTGTTTGTATTTCTTTGGTGTTGGTTGTGATCTCTCCTCTTTCATTCATGATTTTGTTGATTTGGGTCATTTCTCTTTTCTTTTTGATAAGTCTGGCCAGGGGTTTATCAATCTTGTTAATTCTTTCAAAGAACCAGCTTCTAGTTTCGTTGATCTGTTCTACTGTTCTTTTAGTTTCTATTTCATTGATTTCTGCTCTGATCTTTATTATTTCTCTTCTCCCGCTGGGTTTAGGCTTTATTTGCTGTTCTTTCTCCAGCTCCTTTAGGTGTAGGGTTAGGTTGTGTACTTGAGACCTTTCTTGTTTCTTGAGAAAGGCTTGTATTGCTATATACTTTCCTCTTAGGACTGCCTTTGCTGCATCCCAAAGATTTTGAATAGTTGTGTTTTCATTTTCATTGGTTTCCATGTATTTTTTTAATTCTTCTTTAATTTCCTGGTTGACCCATTCATTCTTCAGTAGGATGCTCTTTAGCCTCCATGTATTTGAGTTCTTTCCGACTTTCCTCTTATGATTGAGTTCTAGTTTCAAAGCATTGTGGTCTGAAAATAGGCAGGGAATGATCCCAATCTTTTGGTACCGGTTGAGACCTGATTTATGACCTAGGATGTGATCTATTCTGGAGAATGTTCCATGGGCACTAGAGAAGAATGTGTATTCCATTGCTTTGGGATGGAATGTTCTGAATATGTCTGTGAAGTCCATTTGGTCCAGTGTGTCATTTAAAGTCTTTATTTCCTTGTTGATCTTTTGCTTAGACGATCTGTCCATTTCAGTGAGGGGGTGTTAAAGTCCCCCACTATTATTGTATTGTTGTTGATGTGTTTCTTTGCTTTTGTTATTAATTGCCTTATATAATTGGCTGCTCCCATGTTAGGGGCATAGATATTTACAATTGTTAGATCTTCTTGTTGGATAGACCCTTTAAGTAGGATATAGTGTCCTTCCTCATCTCTTATTACAGTCTTTGGTTTAAAATCTAATTTGTCTGATATAAGGATTGCCACCCAGCTTTCTTTTGGTGTCCATTAGCATGGTAAATGGTTTTCCACCCCCTCACTTTCAATCTGGGGGTGTCTTTGGGTCTAAAATGAGTCTCTTGCAGACAGCATATCGATGGGTCTTGTTTTTTAATCCAGTCTGATAGCCTGTGTCTTTTGATTGGGGCATTTAGCCCATTTACATTCAGGGTAACTATTGAAAGGAATTTAGTGCCATTGTATTGCCTGTAAGGTGACTGTTACCGTATATTGTCTGTGTTCCTTTCTGGTCTATGTTGCTTTTAGGGTCTCTCTTTGCTTAGAGGACCCCTTTCAAGATTTCCTGTAGGGCTGGTTTTGTGTTTGCAAATTCCTTTAGTTTTTGTTTGTCCTGGAAGCTTTTTATCTCTCCTTCAATTTTCAATGACAGCCTAGCTGGATAGAGTATTCTTGGCTGCATATTTTTCTCATTTAGTGCTCTGAATATATCCTGCCAGTCCTTTCTGGCCTGCCAGGTCTCTGGATAGGTCTGTTGCCAATCTAATGTTTCTACCATTGTAGGTTACATATCTCTTCTCCCGAGCTGCTTTCAGGATTTTCTCTTTGTCTCTGAGACTCATACGTTTTACTATTAGATGTCAGGGTGTTGACCTATTTTTATTGATTTTGAGAGGGGTTCTCTGTGCTTCCTGGATTTTCATGCCTGTTTCCTTCCCCAAATTAGGGAAGTTCTCTGCTATAATTTGCTCCATTATATGTTCTGCCCCTCTCTCTCTTTCTTCTTATTCTGGGATCCCAATTATTCTAATGTTGTTTCATCTTATGGTATTGCTTATCTCTCGAATTCTGCCCTCGTGATCCAGTAGTTGTTTATCTCTCTTTTTCTCAGCTTCTTTATTTTCCATCATTTGGTCTTTTATAATACTGATTCTCTCTTCTGACTCATTTATCCTAGCAGTTAGCGCCCCCATTTTTGATTGCACCTCATTAAGAGCCTTTTTTATTTCTACTTGGTTAGATTTTAGTTCTTTTACTTCTCCAGAAAGGGTTTCTCTAATAACTTCCATGCTTTTTTCAAGCCCAGCTAGTATCTTTAAAGTGATGATTCTGAACTCTAGATCTGACATCGTACTAATGTCCGTATTGAGTAGGTCCCTGGCAGTCGTTACTACCTCTTGTTCTTTTTGTTGAGGTGATTTTTTCCGTCTTGTCATTTTGTGCAGAGCAGAATAGATTAATGAGAGAACAAAATGCTAGCAGAGTAACAACGTCCCCAGAAAAGATACTCTAAACAAATCAGAAAAGACCTGAAGCAGTGGAAATAGAAACAGAAAGAGAGAAAAAAGAAAAAGAAAAAAAAGAAAAAGAAAAAGAAAACGATAAAAACAAACAAAAATAAACAAAACAAAACAACAACAACAAAAAAAAACAGAATGTGATCAAATATGATCAGGCTGGTATATAGATCAGTGCCACACACCAGATTTGGGGTGTATTTTGGTCTTTTAGAAGAAAGTGCCTCCCAAAATTTTAAAGAAAGAAAAACTTATATATGTACAAAAATAAGGGTTGATATGATGAAGGGATGGAATATGACTGTAAAGATGGAAATTATAAAAAATTTTATAAAAGGAATTAATAAGAAGTTGTTTGAAAAAAGAAAGAACAGGATTTAAAAAAAGAAAAAAGAAAAAAAAAGGGAGAGAATGTGATCAGGCAGGGGAGTAGAAAAAACCATATACTAGAGATTTAGGGTATATTTTAATCTGTTAGAAGAAACTATCTCAAAATTTTAAAGAGAGAACAACTTATATATATATGCCAAAAATACGGGTAACTACTATGAAGGGATAGAATATAACTCTAAAAATGAAAAATAAAATTTTTTTTTTTAAAAAAGGGATTGATAAGATGTTGGTTGAAAAAGGGAAAAAGAAAAATTCAAAAAAAAAAGACAGTTAAAAAAATTAACTTTGAAAAACTAAAGAATCATGGTAAAAAAGCCATGAATTCTATGTGCAGTATTCCCCTAGCGCTGGAGTTCTGCCGTTCTCATTGATCGGTAAACTTGGTCTTGGCTGGCTGTTCTTGCTGATCTGCTGGGGAGGGGCCTGTTGCCGTGGTTTCCAAATGTCTTTGCCGGAGGTGGAATTGCCCCGCCCTTGCCCCCACCCAGCTAAGTAATCTGCTCGGGTTTGCTCTCCAGAGCTCTTGTTCCCTGTGAGCTTTCCCTACAGCTTTGGAGGCGGAGAGTGAAAATGGCGGCCTCCCAATCTCTGCCCCAGAGGAGCCAAGAACTTGGGGCCCCGCTCCTCAGTGAGCCCCCAGAGAAAAGCCGTCCGTCACTCCCGTCTCCCTGGTCTCCGGCCGCACTCCATGCTCACCCGGCCTGTGACCACGCATTTCTATCTCTGGCACCCGACCCTGGGTGGAGTCTCCAAACCCAGCAGATCCCTGTGGTGCACTTCTGTGCCACTCCTCCCAGGGGAGGAAGGTGAGTCTCCCCGGATCTGCTGCTTGTTGGGTCCCTGCTGGAGGAGCAGTGGCCCGACTGTGCCGCGGATCACGGTTTATGACAACCCTGAGCTGAGAGCCCGCGCCTGGGCTCCACCTCTGCAGCCGGCTTCCCTGCTCTGGTACCTGGGAGCTCTGACACACTCAGGCACCCCCGGTCTTTCTGTGATCCCGAGGGTCCTGAGACCACACTGTCCCGGAGGGTTCCACCCCCCGCTTAGCCACCAGAGTGACGTCCCTCAGTGGAGCAGATTTTTAAAAGTTCCGATTTTGTGCTCCGTGGTTCTATCACTTGCCAGAAGCGCCGACGGAGGCCCCTCCCCCGCCGTCTATCCTCCCAAATATCGCCTCGGATTCACTTCGCACATCCTACCTTCTAGAAAGTGGTCGCTTTTCTGATGAGAGAGTTGTTGCTATTCTTTTCTTCGATCTCCTGTTGAGTTTGTAGGTGTTCAGAATTGTTTGATCCCTATCCAGCTAATTCCTGAGAGGAGACGAAATCCAGGTCTCCTACTCCTCCGCCATCTTGCTCCGCCCCCCCCAACTCATTAATTTTTTTTTTTTAAGATTTTATTTATTTATTTGAGAGAGAGTATGAGATAGAGAGCATGAGAGGGGGGAGGGTCAGAGAGAGAGGCAGACTCCCTGCTGAGCAGGGAGCCTGACGTGGGACTCGATCCCGGGACTCCAGGATCATGACCTGAGCCGAAGGCAGCCACCCAACCAACTGAGACACCCAGGCGCCCCAACTCATTAATTTTTATTCTACGTGTGAGAGAGTGTGTTTGTGGCTTATAAATATGGTTTATTTGTATATGTAGTATATAAACTATATATATGACTTATATATACTGTAATTCATATTGATGCTTAAATTGTTCCAGACTTGCTCTGTGGCAGCCCCTTTAGAGTGGCTCCTGTGACCTTTTGATTTTTCCCAATCATTTTTTTGAGGATTTTTACTTTATAGCTTTACCAGATGTTCCAGGCTTATCTTGTACTTTTTCTACCCCTCCCTGGGAGCAACCATTTCTTGAAAGCATCTTGATGCCTTTTAGTGGGAAATGATGATGAGAAACCAAGATCTTGGCACCAGTTGATGCTCATTGCTGTTGGAGTATCATTGTTTCTAAGCTTTTTCAGCACCCAGAGCTGGGAGGAAACAAGCAATTTCAATATGAAGTTGCCTTATGTATAATTTTAATCATGCAGTCATCATGTTCCTTTTCCTTCACATTTGATACACAGGTTTCTACTTCCCTTTCCTTTTTCCATATTGCATCTCTGTTTTACCATATTAACCTAGTTCCCAACAACTTCAGTATATGTACTCATTTGCTGAATCCTAAAATACACACAGAATAAAAATTAAGACTTCACCTACCATTACAAAAACCAAACACATTAAATAGAATCCAAGATTTCTTTGGAATTCTTTTTTTTCATTTTCTTTTTTTTTTCCCCAGGCCGATGGTATATAGTCAAAATATTCAGAAGTTTTCTTCAGAGTGGTTATATTAATCATTTAAAGTATAATTTGGGGGCATCTGGGTGGCTCAGTCGGTTAAGCATTTGCCTTTGGCTCAGGTCATGATCCCAGCGTCCCTGGGACTTGGTCCCAGATTGAGCCCCTCATCGGGCTCCCTGCTCAGCAGGGAGCCTGCTTCTCCCTCTCCCTCTGCCTGCCTGTCTGCCTACTTGTGATCTCTCTCTCTCTCTGTCAAATAAATAAATAAATAAATAAATAAATAAATAAATAAATAAATAAATAAATAAATCTTTAAAAAATATAAAATATAATTTGATCCATTGTTCTGTTAGTATTCAATATTAATTTTTCTTTTCCTCCATGTTTATTGACTTATTTTTTGCTCACCTTGCCTCTCATCTCTCCATCTTTTTATACTACATTATAAATTGCATGGAACTGTGCTAGTGGGACCTCAATAAACGTTTTTTTCCCCTCCTGCTGCAGGTTTCTTTTTTTCTCATATTGAACCCTATTAAATCCCTGGGTGTTTCTTACTATTTGTTGAATAAAATTTAGCCTTCTGAGCTAGTATTTAGAACCTATAAAATTGAACTGCCCTGAATCTTCACAAACATTTTATCTATAAAGTAGCCATTTCATTGAGTCTACCAGCTGTCTTAGGAAGTACTGTCTCCCTATTGTTACTATGTTTTTACTCCTGATCCCGCCTCTGCAGAAATCTGGTTTTGTTCTAAATCTTACAGTTACAAAGCATGCAGACTTGGATGGGTGCCATATACTCTCTGAGCCTGTAACATGGGAATAATAATTTCTACCCTAAGGGATGTAGTGAGAAGCAGATAGTTAGATATGACAGTGCATTACTGATAGTAATCAGTCTGAGTAATTAACAGGTTGCTTTACTTGGAAATATAGACTTAGATACCTCCCTAATTTACCATTTAAAGTTTTAAATGGTGATGATATGGGGTTTTGGTATTTTGTTTGTATTTGTTGTTACAGCATTTTAAGCTTTCTTTCTGGGCAGGTTGATGCTATATTAAAGTGCTTTTAAATATTTTCATGTAAACTTTTAAATATGTAAATTATGATCAGGTATCTTTGATCATAACAACTAAAAGAAAACCAAAGGGAGGAAACACTATCAAAATTTTATTTTCTTAGATTTCCTTTTCTTTGGGGTCTTCATTATACATTCTCCATGAATAGTAAGAATTTCTGGTCAGCTTGGCTTTGATAGCATCTCTTGTTAGGAGAGAGTAAGCTTAGTCATTCTCAAAAGTGGCTATTCATCTCAAAGTAAAAAATATTTGGACTTTTTAAAAGAATATCCAAACTATAAGTATAGTAATTGATGCAGGTAGAAATATATTATCTATATTCTTAGAATAGTTTCAGTTGCATGTGTTGCTTTAACAGACTACATTATGATATTGATCTTAGTTTTTAAAACTAGAATTCTTGAAGAACCAGTAGAAATTTCAGAAGTTATTTTAAATAAAGTTAGATCTGATGAGTGTGGAGTGGAGTCTATGAATCTTTGCACATTTAATATTTCTGTGAAACCCCAAAGTTTAACAGGAGTGCTAATAATATAATTTCTGTATAATAATTAACTTGGTTATTACAGCACACCGTGCATAAAGAAACTCTTAGATTTATATTTAACCTGGCCAGCAATCTGGACAGCCTGTTTACTGATCCCAAAAGGGCCAGATGATAAGAGCTTTCATTTTCATCATTCTATTGTTGAAATGGATCAGTAGCCATCCTTACATATAAGGAATAACTACTTTCTTAAACTTACAGCAGTTTCATGGCATAAATACTGGATTTGGACATTAGGTTTGGTTTTGTGCCTTTGTGAATTTAGGATAGTTCCTTAAAATCTCTAGGCCTCTGATTCTACATTTTTAACATGAGAGGGCTGGACTGTGTTATCAGGAAGGCCCTTTTAATCATGAAATTCTTTATTTTCTGGCTAGTCCCTGGTTTACATGGAAAAGGAGATCTGAGAAAGTAAGAAATTTGCCCAAATTTATGGCTAATTAAGAGGCGAAGTCAGGCTAGAATCCTTGGTTTTCTGCCTTTTAATACCTGCAGTTAAGGCAGGTTGATTTTCATAAGCAAAGGCATAGAAATATTTAAATCAGTTATTTTAAATGTAACTTAAAGCTTTATATATGTTTCTTTTGCTACTATTTCAAATCTGAAATTCCTTTTTAGATCAATCATTTGACAGAACTTTTTACTTAAAATAATTGTACTTTTCATATAATGGTTTACTTCTTGAAGTAAGGTAACTAGTTTATAGAGAAAATATTAGTTCTCATAACTGAAAATGATATATTTCAGTGTTTATACTATTACTTCCCCACCCCTACCCCCCACCAAAAAGATGCTTCAGAAACAGAAAACTCCCATTCTGACTTGGTGATTACTCTCAGGGAATGTAAGTAGTAGGAAATTTGACGCTATTTTCAGTATGTATTTAACTCTAGATAAAAGCTATTGTTCTCCTTTTAAATGGTGTATGTGTGCATGTATATATATGGACATATACATAAACACACTAAAAAAATAAAAAACAAGATGCTAGCTCTTATAGTGAACGTAACTGAGAAATGTAGGTTGTTGTTTTTTTTAAACATGGCTTAAATCTCTTTGTAAAGAGGAATTAAACAATGGTTGAGATCCCTTTTATAAGTTACTATATTTGAAGACTCAGACTTATCTCATGTGTGTTCCTATTAATTTATATAATATAGTGTTCTTCCAACTCTGGTTAATAGTACTCTTCAAGCTAACTATATGTATGTAAAAAGGACATTTTATTGGTACAAGTTTTTTATAAATTCAGATTTGTGACACTAAGCCAATTAGTAAGAAGAATGAAACAGTTTTAACGAACACAGGAAATTGAAATTGGCAATATGGATGATTGCTGTAAACTTATCCTAATGTCCAATCTATTTGTGTGTTTTGTTTCCATTTTATAATATCAAATTCTTTTCTAATTTAAATTCAATAGCCAACATATAGTTCATCATTAGTTTTTGATGTAGTGTTCAATGATTCATTAGTTGCGTATAACTCCCAGTGCTCATTGCAACACGTGTCCTCCTTAATGCCCATCCCCTCACCCCCCTCCATACTGTAACCCTCAGTTTGTTTCCCAGAGTCCAGCATCTCTCATGGTTTGTCTCCCTCTCTGATTTCTTCCCATTCAATTTTCCCTCCCATCCCCTATGGTCCTCTGCGCTATTCCTTATGTTCCACATATGAATGAAACCATATGATAATTGTCTTTCTCGGATTGATTTATTTCACTTAGCGTAGTACCCTCCAGTTCCATCCATGTCAATGCAAGTGGAAGGTACTCATCTTTTCTGATGGCTGTGTAATTTCCATTGTATATGTGAACCACATCTTCATCCATTCATCTGTTGAAGGACACTCGGCTCCTTCCACAGTTTGGCTATTGTGGCTATTGTTGCTATGAACATTGGGGTGCAGGTGCCCCTTCTTTTCATTACATCTGTATCTTTGGGGTAAATGCCCAGTAGTGCAATTGCAGGTCGTATGGTAGCTTTATTTTTAATTTTTTGAGGCACCTCCACCCTGTTTTCCAAAGTGGCTGTACCAACTTGCATTCCCACCAACAGTGTAAGAGGGTTCCTTCCCCCTTCTCCACATCCTCGCCGACATTTGTTGTTTCCTGTCTTCTAAATTTTGCCATTCTGACTGGTGGAAGGTGGTATCTCAGTGTGGTTTTGATTTGAATTTCCCTGATGGCTAATGATGATGAACATTTTTTCATGTGTCTGTTAGCCATTTGTATGTTTTCTTTGGAGAAGTGTCTATTCATGTCTTCTGCCCATTTCTTGACTGGATTATTTGTTTTCTGGGTGTTGAGTTTAAGTTCTTAATACATCTTGGATACCAGCC
The DNA here is from genome assembly GCF_011800145.1 of Mirounga leonina. NCBI lineage: Eukaryota > Metazoa > Chordata > Mammalia > Carnivora > Phocidae > Mirounga > Mirounga leonina. The sequence goes on from NW_023270683.1 coordinate 109,995, forward strand.
CTGTATCTGTTATGTCATTTGCAAATATATTCTCCCATTCCTTGGGTTGCCTCTTAGTTTTGTTGACTGTTTCCTTTGCTGTGCAGGAACTTTTTATCTTGATGAAGTCCCAATAGTTCGTTTTTGCTTTTGTTTCCCTTGCCTTTAGAGACGTGTCTTGAAAGAAGTTACTGAGGCTGAGGTTGAAGAGGTTACTGCCTATGTTCTCCACTAGGATTTTGATGGATTCCTGTCTCACATTTAAGTCTTTCATCCATTTTGAGTTTATCTTTGGATATGGTGTAAGAGAATGGTCCAGTTTCTTCTGCTTGTGGCTGTCCAATTTTCCCAACACCATTTGTTGAAGAGACTGTCTTTTTTCCATTGGATATTCTTTCCTGCTTTGTTGAAGATTAGTTGACCATAGAGTTGAGGGTCCATTTCTGGGGTCTCTATTCTGTTCCACTGATCTATGTGTCTGTTTTTGTGCCAATATCATGCTGTCTTGATGTTTACAGCTTTGTTTTATAGCTTGAAGTCAGGCATTGTGATGCCCCCCCACCCCAGCTTTGGTTTTCATTTTCAACATTCCCCTGGTTATTTGGGGTCTTTTCTGGTTCCATACAAATTTTAGGATTATTTATTCCAGCTCTGTGAAAAAGGTCAATGGCATTTTGATAGGCATTGCATTGAATGTGTAGATTGCTCTGGGCAGCATAGACATTTTAACAATGTTTACTCTTCCAATCCATGAGAATGGAATGTTTTTCCATCTTTTTGTGTTTTTCTCAATTTCTTTCATCAGTGTTCTGTTTCTAGAGTACAGATCCTTTACCTCTTTGGTTAGGTTTATTCCTAGGTATCTTATGGTTTTTGGTGCTATTGTAAATGGGATCAATTCCTTAATTTCTTTTTCTTCAGTCGTTGTTAGTGTATGGAAATGCAACTGATTTCTGTGCATTGATTTTGTATCCTGCCACGTTGCTGAATTGCTGTATGAGTTCTAGCAATTTTGGAGTGGAGTCTTTTGGGTTTTCTACCTAAAGTATCATATCATCTGCAAAGAGAGAGAGTTTGACTTCTTTGCCAATTTGAATGCCTTTCTTTTTTGTTGTTGTTGTTGTCTGATTGCTGAGGCTAGGACTTCTAGTACTATGTTGAACAATAATGGTGAGAGTGGGCTTCCCTGTTGTGTTGCTGCCCTCAAGGGAAAAGCTCTCAGTTTTACCCCATTGAGAAGGATATGTGCTATGGGTTTTTCATAGATGGCTTTTATGATATTGAGTGATGTTCCCTCTATCCCTGTACTGTGAAGAGTTTTAATCAAGAAAGGATGCTGTATTTTGTCGAATTGATAGGATCATATGGTTCTTATCTTTTTTTTTATTAATGTGCTCTATCATGTTCATTGATTTCTGAATGTTGAACCACCTTTGCATCCCAGGAATAAATCCCACTTGTCACTTGGTCATGGTAGATAATCCTTTTAATGTACTGTTGGATCCTATTAGCTAGGATCTTGTTGAGTATTTTGGCATCCGTGTTCATCAGGGATATTGGTCTGTAATTCTCCTTTTTGATGGGGTCTTTGTCTGGTTTTGGGATCTAGGTAATGCTGGCCTCATAGAACAAATTTGGAAGTTTTCCTTCTATTTCTATTTTTTGAGATAGCTTCAGTAGAATAGGTATGATTTCTTCTTTAAATGTTTGGTAGAATTCCCCTGGGAAGCCTTCTGGCCCTGGACTCTTATTTTTTGGGAGGTTTTTAATTACTGCTTCAATTTCGTTACTAATTATTGGTCTAGTCAGATTGTCTATTTCTTTGTGTTTCAGTCTTGGTAGTTCATAAACTTCCAGGAAGGCATCTATTACTTCCAGGTTGCTCAATTTGTTGGCATATAGTTGCTGGTAATAATTTCTAATAATTGTTTCTGTTTCCTTGGTGTTAGTTGTGATCTCTTCCCTTTCATTCATGATTTTATTGATTTGGATCCTTTCCCTTTTCTTTTGGATAAATCTGGCCAGAGGTTTATCGATCTTATTAATTCTTTCAAAGAACCAGCTTCTAGTTTTGTTGATCTGTTCTACTGTTTTTTCTGATTTCTATTTCATTGATCTCTGCTCTAATCTAATCTAAGGTTAGCTTGTGCATTTGGGATTTTTCTACTTTTTTGAGAGTGGCTTGGATGGCTATGTATTTCCCCCTTAGGACCGCCTTTGCAGTATCCCGTAGGTTTTGGACCGATGTGTTTTCATTCTCATTAGTTTCAATGAATTGTTTAAGTTCTTCTTTAATTTCCTGGTTGACACAATCATTCTTTAGCAGGATGCTCTTTAACTTCCAAGTGTTTGAATTCCTTCCAAATTTTTTCTTGTGATTGAGTTCCAGTTTCAAGTCATTGTGGTCTGATAACATGCAGGGAATAATCTCAATCTATTGGTATCGGTTGAGACCTGATTTGTGACCCAGTATGTGGTCTATTCTGAAGAAATTTCCATGTGCACTTGAGAAGAGTGAGTATTCTGTTTTAGGGTGGAATGTTCTGTATATATCTATGAGGTCCTTCTGGTCCAGTGTGTCATTCAAAGCTCTTGTTTCTTTGTCGATCTTCTGCTTAGATGATCTGTTCATTGCTGAAAGTGTAGTGTTGAAGTCTCCTACTATTAATATATTATCAATATGTTTCTTTATTTTGGTTATTAATTGGTTTATATAATTGGCTGCTCCCATGTTGGTGGCATAGATATTTACAATTGTTAGATCTTCTTGTTGGGTAGACCCTTTAAGTATGATATAATGTCCCTCTACTTCTCTTATTATGGTGTTTGGTTTAAAATCTAATTTGTCTGATATGAGGATTGCTACCCCAGCTTTCTTTTGAGGTCCATTAGCATGGTAGATGGTTCTCCATCCCCTCACTTTCAATCTGGAGGTGGCTTTAGGTTCAAAATGAGTCTCTTGTAGACAGCATATGGATGGGTCCTGCTTTTTTATCCAATCTACTGCTGTTTTTCTGATGGGAGCATTTAGCCCATGTACATTTAGAGTGACTATTGAAAGATATGAATTTAGTGCCATTGTATCACCTTTAAAGTCCCTGTTTCTATAGATTTTCTGTTTCTGATCTATGTGACTCTTGGGGTCTTTCTTCATTTACAGCATCCCCCCTTAATATTTCTTGCAGGGCTGCCTTGGTGGTTGCATATTCTTTCTGTTTCTGCCTGTCCTGAAAGCTTTTTATCTCTCTGTCCATTCTGAATGACATCCTTGCTGGATAAAGTATTCTTGGCTGCATGTTCTTTTCATTTAGTACTCTGAATATGTCCTGCCAGCCCTTTCTGGCTTGCCAGGTTTCTGTGGACAGGATTAATGTTATTCTGATATTCCTCCCTCCATATGTAAGGAACGTCCTCTCCCTGGCTATTGTCAGGATTGTTTCCTTGGCTGTAAAATTTGCAAGTTTCACTATTATATGTTGGGGTGTTCATCTATTTTTATTGATTTTGGGAGCGGTCCTCTCTGCCTCTTGGACTTGAATGCTTGTTTCCTTCCCCAGATTAGGGAAGTGCTCAGCTATGATTTGCTCAAATATACCTTTTAGCCCTCTCTCTCTCTCCACCCCCTCAAGGATCCCAATAACTCTGACATTGGAAAGTTTCATGGCATCATTAATCTCTGCAATCCTTTTCTTATGTGTTACCAGAAGCCTATCTCCGTTTCCCTCCACTTTCTTCTTTTCCATCAGCTTGTCTTCTAGATCACTAATTTGTTCTTATGCCTCATTTACCCTGGCTGTTAGAGTATCCAGTTTAGACTGTATCGCATTCATAGCATTTTTAAGTTTGGCCTGATTAGATCTCATTTCTGTCCTTAGAGAGTGTATATTGTCACCAGTGCTTCTTTCAAGCCTAGCTATTGACTTCATGATTGCTATCCTGAATTCTATCTCTGACATTTTGCTTATATCCATTAGTTCTGTGGCAGATGACATTGTCTGTTTCTTTTCTTTGTTGAGAGTTCCTCCTCCTAGTAATTCTGCTGAGGGATGGTTAAGTGAATGAGCAGAGTCCAAAATATCAACCACGAACCAAGCAAGGTGCACTCTAGGAATGTCTGGAGTAGTCGGAAGCCACCACCGAAAAAAACAAAGCCAGAATGAAACACAAGAATAAAATGTATAAAATTAAAAAAATTTTTTTTTTAATTTTAAAAGGGGTGAGGGGAAGGGGAGGCTATAATCTCTCAGTGTGGAAAAAGGAGGGCATTTCAGTTGTTCCTGGGTGTATTTTGGGCTGTTAGAGAACACTACTTTCCAAAATTACAGGGAAAGTAAAACTTGTATATATATATAAAGGTAAAATTGAATAGGGAAAAAAAGACTACAATAAAGCATATATCTATAAAAAAATATAGGTGTGAAAAAGTACAAGTTAAAAAGCTACTATGAAATGTAAGTTGATATATTAAACATCTAGTTGAAATGAGAAAAAGGTAAAAAGAAAAAACAGAGAAGAAGCATAAGAGAAAGAATAAAAAGAAAAAGAGAGTTGTATCTGAAAAATAAGCCGTGAGGCAATGCCTTGAGCTCAATATACTATTTTCCCCTGGTGTTGGGCTTTTACAGTCTTATGGGGTCCGTAGACTTGTGCTCTTGTTCTTCCAGCCCAGCTTCTGGGGGAGGGGCCCGCCGCCTGTTTTCTTGGGCAGCCCTGCCTGCGCGGAGTTGCCCCGCCCTCCGTTAGGGGGATGAGCTCCGTGGAGACCAGGTGTGTGTGTGGCTTTTGCTCCCCGGCGGCTCTCGGTGCCTCTCCCGAGGGTCGGAGCAAAGATGGCCGCAGCCAAACCTCTGGCCCAGAGCAGAAAATTCAGTCTGCTCTCCTCACTAAACCTTCCAGGACAAACAGTCTCCGTTTCTGTGTGTGCTGCCAAAAACCGCTCCCAGAGTTCGGACCAGGGCCCCGGGCCTGTCCCTGCCCTTTGTGCTTCTAAAACCCGAGTGGTCCTGGGCTTGTGAGCACATCCACCTGCAGCTATGGGTCTGGGCGCTGCTCTAAAGCCCTTTCCCCGCTGCTAACGCTCCGCCAGTTTTTGCCTGGTCCCCAGCGCAGGTTCTAGATTTTTTCACGCTGCCCGGGAGAAGAGCGATTATCCACCGGCCCGGCTTGCGGTTTATGTGGATCGGAGCAGAGAGACCCTTCCTGGGCTCGCTGCCCATGACCTGCTTCCTGGCTCCACTGCTCGGGCACTAAGCCGGGCCAGGAAGCCCCTTTAGCCCTGCAGTTCCTCCTGTCCCGGGACCACAGTGTTCCACCTAGAATTCTGCCTTTTCATTTCCTGAGCCCCTTTCAGAGAGGGATGTTGCTCCCTAGAGCAGATTTCTAAGGGTTACGCTTTTCCGCTCCGGTGTTACATCACTTTCCAGGAGGCAGCTTGTGGAGGCTCTCCCACTTCTGTTTATCTTCCAGTATCTCCCCACAGATTCACGACTCCAAATGTCCTACCTTGCAACAGGCTTTTCTGTTTGTAGAGATCCAGATTATATTCTTACAACTCAGGCTGATTTCGTGGGTGTTCAGAATGGTTTGGTAGATATCCAGCTAAATTCAGGGACTGGTTGAGACGGGCTCCCCTGCTCCTCTGCCATCTTGCCTCTTCTCCCCCAATCCAGTACCTTTAAAAATGACCAAAGAGACACCGTGCTTCCTCGATTAGTAGGGCATGTGGTTACTGATGTCGTGAGTTTGAGCCCCACATCGAACACAGAGTTTACTTAAAACACAAAACAAAAGAAAACAAAAGCACTTCCAAAGGACCCAAATCGATTAGGCTCCAACAATTGAGCTGGTCGGTGGTGGGCTGGATCCTCTGGCCTGTTCATCAGCCGCTGTGCCCTGAGCACTCAGAT
>NW_023270684.1:0-17907 GCF_011800145.1 Mirounga leonina
TGATACTTACTACATTCTTAAAGGGTCTAGAGACTTCCCATACATCTCACAATAGTTAATATCAAGATGAATGATGTAAGCACCAGAGAAATCTTGAAAAGCATTTTTATGAGTAGAAATTTGAAGAAAACACTTATGCTCTAATGCACCCTGCACATCTCCCCCTTTGAACACTAAGCATATAGCAATCATACAACAAAAGTGCAGCTCTTTCTGCCCGTAGGTCCTATTCTCATCCTCCTTAAATAAACTTACTAAGTTGCACCATTAAACATCTCAGGAGTTCTATTGTTTTAAAGATTTACTCATTAATTTAGAGATAAAAGGAGAGAGAGAATGTGGGGCTGGGGCAGAGGAAGAGACTCCTCAAGCAGACTCCCCACTGAACACAGAGCCCAACACAGTGCTTGATCTCACAACCCATGACTCTTGCTGAAGCCAAGAGTCAGAAGCTCAATCAACTGAGCCAACCAGGCATCCAATGAATTCTTTCTTGACTGTCATGCTCAATGATCATTCAACATTCTTAACATAAGAGTGTTTTATCAAGTCCATTAACCAAAATTGCATCCCATTTGACCTTTATTTTCAAGTAAAGAGAACTTCATAGTTGGCAAGATTAATAAGTTCTAGAGATCTGATATAACACTGGACCTATACTTAACAATATTGTTTTGTGCACTTACAAACAAATTTAAGAGGTTATAACTCACCTTCAATATTTTTAACACACACACATATTAAAAATAAAAGTAAAGTGAATAATCCTTTTAATGTACGGTTGTATCTTATTTGCTAGCATCTTGCTGAAAGGATCTGTACTCTGAAAACTATAGAACACTTATGAAATAAATTGAGGAAGAAACAAAAAATAGAAAAAAATTCCATGCACATGGATTAGAAGAATGAATGTCTATGCTACCAAAACTATCTAAATATCCAATGCAATCTCTATCAATATACCATCAGCATTTTTTCACAGAGCTGGAGCAAACAATCCTAAAATTTGTATGGACAGAAAAGACCCCAAGTAGACAAAGTAATGTGAATAATAAAATCAAAGCTGGAGGCATCACAGTTCCAGACTTCAAGCTGTATTACAAAGCTGTCATCATCAAAAGGGTATAGTACTGTCACAAAAACAGACACATAAAGTAATGGAACAGAATAAAGAACCCAGAAATGGACCGTCAGCTCTATGGTCAACTAATCTTTGACAAATCAGGAAAGAATATCAAAAGGAAAAAAAATACAGTCTCTTCAACAAAAGGTTTTGGGAAAATTGAACAGCTTCATGCAGGAAAATGAAACTGGAACACTTCCTTATAACATTCACACAAATAAACTCAAAATGGAAGAACCACCTAAATATGAGACAAGAATCCATAAAATCCTAGAGGCAGCAACTTCTTTGACTTCAGCTGCAGCAACTTCTTGCTAGACATGTCTCCACAGGCAAGGGAAACAAAAGCAAGAATGAACTGTTGGGACTTCATCAAGATAAAAAGCTTTTGCACAGCAAAGGAAAGAGTAAAAAAACTAAAATGTAACCTATGGGATGGGAGAAGATATTCGCAAATGACATATCAGATAAAGGGCTAGTATCCAAAATCTATAAAGAACTTATCAAACTAAAAATGTAAAATAGGGATGTCTGGGTGGCTCAGTCAGTTAAGTGTCTGCCTTCAGCTCAGGTCATGATCTTAGGGTCCTGGGATTGAGCCCTGTGTCAGGCTCCCTGCTCAGTGGGGATTCTGCTTCTCCCTCTCCCTCTGTTTTTCTCCCCCTGCTCGAGCTCTCCCTCTCTCTCTCAAGTAAACAAATCAAATCTTTAAAAAATGAAAAAAAAACTAATTATAAAAATGGGCCAAACAACATAAATAAACATGGTTTATGGTTACTCTAAGTTAGCCATAGAGTATAAATAGGTATATACTTATATGAAAATATGTAGAACTTTCTTAGCCATAAAGAAAATATGAAATAAAACATGATGAAATATCACTAAACATCTGTTGTATAAAATATATTTAATTCAGAGAACCAGTCTCAATACTAAACTGAAGACAGGGTCAGAGTTTTCTTCATTCATATGTACACAAGTGTTCATAAAACCTTAAGTTGTAATAGTCAAAATTTTGAAATTTTGAAATAATCCAAATGTGAAAAGAAATGACAAGGATTAGATACTGCTTGAGTCTATTCATAAAATATTAAAGTACAAACTTACATAAATGGACAATAGATTAGTGGTTTGCAGGGGTTAGGGACTGGGAATTGGGTCGAGGTGAGTGATAGATTCCGATATGACTAAAAAGGCTTAACACAAGAAATCTTTGTGATGATTTTACCTTTCTAATTCTTGGTTGAGGTTGTTACCCACATTTATGCATGGGTTAAAATTACATAAACTACCCCCCCACACACAAACACACACTCAATGAGCACATTTAAAAGTAGTAACGTATGAACAGTTTCTGTGGACTGTAGTCCATTCAATTTCCCAGTTGTGACATTATGCTGGGATTATACAAAATATTACCACTGAAAGATATGGGGGAAGGGACTTCTATGTACCAAATTTGCTACTTTTCACATGTCTATAATCATTTCATACTAAATAAAAAAAATCAAAAATGTAAAATAGGGATGTCTGGGTGGCTCAGTCAGTTAAGTGTCTGCCTTCAACTCAGGTCATGATCTTAGGGTCCTGGGATTGAGCCCTGTGTCAGGCTCCCTGCTCAGTGGGGATTCTGCTTCTCCCTCTCCCTCTGTTTTTCTCCCCCTGCTCAAGCTCTCCCTCTCTCTCTCAAGTAAACAAATCAAATCTTTAAAAAAATGTAAAGTGTAAAAAGTCAAAGTGGGAGAAAAATCAGTGATACTAAATGATAATAGGTTGGTTTTATATGTAGAAAAGAAATGTTACAGGGTTAGATACAGTGTAATGTATGGTGTGAAATAAATTAATTTTTAATAAAATTTAAATTATTTTAAATAAGAACAAAATAGAAGTTATCAATAAAATAAGAAGACATACAAATGGCCAACAGATACAAGAAAAAAATGCTCCGCATTATTTACCATCAGAGAAATACAAATCAAAACCAGAATGAGATACCACCTCACACCAGTCAGAATGGCTAAAATTAATGACAGGGAAAAACAAATGTTGGTGAGGATGTGGAAAAAGGGGAATCCTCTTACACTGTGCGAACTGTATGGAGTTTCCTCAAGAAGCTAAAAATAGAGCTACCCTATGAACCAGCAACTGCACTACTAGATATTTATCCCAAAGATACAGATGTAGTGAAAAGGAGGGGCACTTGCACCCCAATGTTCATAGCAGCAATGTCCACAATAGCCAAACTGTGGAAAGAGCCAAGATGTCCTTCAAGAGATGAATGGATAAAGAAGATGTCGTCCATACATACAATGGATTATTAGCCATCAGGAAGGATGAATACCCAACTTTTACATCAACATGGATGGGACTGGAGGAGATTATGCTAAGTGAAATAAGTCAATCAGAGAAAGACAATTATCATATGGTTTCACTCATATGTGGAATATAAGGAATAGTGTAGAGGATCATAGAGGAAAGGAGGGAAAACTAAATGGAAAGAAATCGGAGAGGGAGACAAACCATGAGACACTCTTGACTCTGGGAAACAAACTGAGGGTAGCAGAAAGGGAGGTGGGTGGGGGATGGGATAACTGGGTGATGGGCATTAAGGAGGGCACGTGATGTGATGAGCACTGGGTGCTATACACAACTAATGAATCATTGAACACTGCATCTGAAACTAATGATGTACTATATGTTGGCTAATTGAATTTAAATAAAGAAAAAAAAAATGAAAGCCCTGAAAATAAAACATAAATGTTTAGGATAGAGAACTGGAAGGCATAATATTAGATTTCAAAGAAAAATCACACATTAATGTGGGCAGTTATAAATCTACTAAGCATTAATTTAAACATGCTAGGGCACCTGGGTGGCTCAGATGGTTAAACATCTGCCTTCAGCTCAGGTCATGATCTCAGGGTCCTGGGGTGGCGCCCTCCATTGGGCTCCCTGCTTGGTGGGGAACCTGCTTCTCCCCCTCTCTGGTGTTCCCCCTGCTTATATTCTCTCTTCCTATCAAATAAATATATAAAATCTTAAAAAAATATATAAACATGATTTTTAAAAAAGTGTTTTCTAATTTCCAGAAACCCTTTGCTGTTGAAGTCTTTTTGGAAATTAGAAGACACACCTGATTTATTAATTCAACATTTTAGTTGATGTTCACTCATTTCTAAATCCTTAAGCTACACTGATATTTAAAATAAATAAACCTACAGAGAGTCTGGTTTCCAGTCTGGCATGTAAGGAGCTTGGAAGTCCTCACTCCCATTCTCAGAATGAAAGAAAACAGAAAAAGCAATGAAGAGACTGAAAATGAACAACTCTTCTTAGGTCCATGAGAAAGTTGATTTCACAGGGAAAACAGCTGTCCCCAAATCAGAGCGACCAACAGGCAGCTACAGAGAGTCACCGTGTACCCCACAGTAGGAACCACCCCCGGAACTAAGGAGGAAACTTAAGCTGTGATAGATGAGTGCTGCACGCTTGGGAGGCATGATCTTGAGAGTTAAAATCTTAAAAAGCTTAAAAGGGAGTCTTTCTCAGGGGGACACACCCACTTTCCTGAACTTTACCTCCAGGAGCTCTTCTAGATTCCCGTAATGAAGGTTGGAGAAAAATCTCCTCAAGTAAGCAGCAAAAAGAGGAGAAAAGTGGCCATTTTAAAAGACTCCCAGAACATCCTGTTCTTAAACGGCTTGTCCTCAAAAGACTTTCTCAGACAAACAAAAATTGAGGTTCTTGCAAGAAATGGTAAAAAAAAAAAAAAAAAAAAAGTTTTCCAGAAAGAAAAAAAACTATATATATATGTATGTGTTTATTGCCATTTTGTTACTTATGTTTGGTTGTTTCTGTAGTTCTCTATTACTTTCTTCCCTTGCTCTTTTCTCTCCTGATTGGTTGGTTTTCTTTAGTGATATACTTGGATTCCTTTCTTTTTATCTTCTGCCTGTCTATTACCAGCTTTGATTTGTGGTTACCACTACATTTGTGTATAACATCTTCTGCATATCACAGTCCATATGAAGCTGATAGTCACTTACATTTGAGTCCATTCTTTACTCTTCACCCTCCACATTTTAGGTATATGGTGTTATATTTTTACCGATGTCCTTATTTTTACTGCTTTTTTTGCTTCCTACATTTCTTACTCTTACCTATGGTCTTTCCTTTCCCCTCAGAGAGTCCTCTTTAACCATTCTTACACAGCTAGTTTAATGGTCATGAATTCCTTTAACTTTTGTTTGTCTGGGACACTATCTCTTCTAATCTGAAATATAGCTTTGATGCATAGAGTATTCTAGGCTGCAGATGTTTTCCTTTCAGCCCTTTGAATATATCATTTCATTTTCTTCTGTCTTGCAAAATTTCTGCTAAAAAATCTGCCAATAGCCTTATGGGGTTACCCTTGTATGTAACTATTTTCTTTTCTCTTGCTGCTTTTAAAATTCTCTCTTTATTACTACGTTTTGCTGTTCTAATTACTATGTGTCTTTGCATGGACCTCCTTGGGTTGATTTTGTTGGGGGCTCTCTGTTCCTCCTGGATCTGAATTTCTGTTTCCTTTCCCAGGTTCATGTAGTTTTCAGCTATTACTTCTTCAAATGAATTTTCCCATCCTCTCTCTTCTCTTTCTGGGATCCCTATAATGCAAATATTATGCTTGATGGTGTCACTGAGTTCCCAAAGTCCACTATGATTTTACATAATACTTTTTCCCTCTCATCGGCTGAGCTCGATTACCTTCCTTTACTCTATCCTCTGGGTAGCTGATTCACTCTTCTATTTCCTGTACTGCAGTATTTATTCCATTTAGTGTATTTTTAATTTCATTTATTGTTTTGTTCATTTCTAATTGGTTCTTTTTTATCCCTTTGTTGAGGGTCGCACTGATGTCTTCCACTCTTTTCTCATGTCCAGTGAGTATCTTTATAACCATTACTTTATTCTCTCTGATATATATTACTTATCTCCATCTCACTAAGGTCTCTTGCTGTCATGTGTCCTGTTCTTTCATATGGGACATATTCTTCTGTCTCCTCATTTTGTCTATTTGTGTGTGTGTGTGTTTTCTTCTATGTTAATAAAGTCAGCTCCACCTCCTCCTCTTGAAAGTAGTGGCCTTATTAAGAAGGGGTCTTATAGGCCCTAGAGTGTAGTATCCACCATGGCAGAGTGGAAGCACAGAGGAACCTGACACTTGAGATGTGCCTCCTGTGTGTGATATGCACATCTGCTGTTTTGGTTAAGTCACTCTGTTTTTTTGTCCAGTCATCTGCAGTGCCTCTCTTTGCCTGTTGTTGGCAGTGTTCGGTCCTGTGGTGTTAGTGAACAAGTCTGTGTCTGCCTTAGGGTGGAGTTGAGTCAGACAGCCTTTTTCAGATTTAGTAGCACCAACCTGCATGGTATTTTCTTATGTTGTTCCCCAAGACACTTTCATTGACATGTGGGACCTGCAATCAGACTAGCTGTCTACCCCCAGCCCACTGCTGGGACAGCGGTCTGAGTGATGTGTTTGCTTACCATTCCCTTTCCCTAGGACAAGAGTCACTTTGGAGTGGTGTGGCCCCTGTCAGTGTTTCATACACACTGCCATGCCTGTGATTCCAATTTGGAAGGGCTCTGGCCAAGAGATTATTGGAGGGAACATATCCACAACTTTCATGGGGGTAGGGCACACAGTGTTAAAAAGGTCTGTGCTGAGGTCCTCTGTGAGAGTGGACCTGCAGTGCTGAGACTCATCCAAGTCTGGCTGGCGAAGGTGGACTCACAGAGTACTGGGGGAAGTGGGGGCAGGGAGTGTGAGAAGTGGTTTTAGCAAGGTTTGTGCTGTTTTTTGGGGGTAGGGGACCAGCAGTGCTGGAACTGATCAGGCCTGGTGGATGAGGCAGATCCACTGAAGCACGGAGGTGGGGGCGAGATCACAGTGTTAACAAGTTAAGTAGGGAGTGCCAGCACCGTGCTTGTTCCCACAGGTTGCTGTGTTTTGGCTGGGTGATGGGGAGGATAATGGTACTTGCCAGGTCCTTAGTTCCTGGAGAAGTCTTCCAAAGATCCCTGGCCCCCCACCACATGCTTTAAGATTAGTATAAACAAATCTCCCTCCTCTTGCCCCAGGTGTTTCAAACTTTTTTTTTTTTTCCTATGCCCTCTGTGGGCTTTTTGTTGTTTTGTCTCTCTAAGGGCAGGGACTCATTTTCCTCTCACCCTACTGACTCTCCAAGAGCTAAGCCCAGTGGTTTTTAAAATTCCAAGTTTTAAGTCCCCGGGTTATAAGGAACTTACAAGATGTGGCCCCTCTGGTTTAAAAACCAAATGTTAAATTGTTTTCCTTAGTCAGGGTCCCCAGTGTGATAGTCAATTTCTTTGTCCTTTCCATGTCTGTGGGTCCTTCCCTCCAGTGGACAGTCCCATGGTTCTGTTTAGATCCTCATGTTTCCACCCTACTTACCCTCTTTGATGTGTCCTCTTGTCTACATTTAGCTGTGGAGTTTGTTCCGTCTGTCTTCAGGGGGTTTTCTGAGTTATTCACACTGATTTGACTGTTAACTAGTACTCATGGCATAATGTGAGCTTAGAGTCCTCCTACTCTGCCATCTTCCCTGGTCTGATAACTCTAGCTGATAGAATTCTTTATTAAAAAAATGTGGGTGCCTGGGTGGCTTAAGCAGTTAAGCGTGTGCCTTTGGCTCAGTTCATGATCTTGGGATCCTGGAATCAAGCCCCATGTTGGGCTTTCTGCTCAATAGGGAGTCTGCTTCTCAATCTTTCACTGCCCCTTCCTCCTGCTGATGGTCTTTCTCTCTCTCTTTAAAAGGGAAAATATTTAAAAAATAAAAAATAACCATTTAATTAATAAAAAAATTCAGTGTATTATTGGATAAATCATGGACAAACATCAATATTGATTTCAGACTGTTAAAAATGTAGAAGAGTTATGGGTGTTATTCTCTATGACACTATAAAACATCAAGAAACATATTTGGAAATTATCTGAAAAACTCTATGTATAACATCACTAGATTTTACTAAGTGGCTTTAATGATATGAATTACTAGAGAGAAAATTTATAATCCATGATTATGAAAAGCATATATTTTAAAGAAACAGTTATCCTCCAAATTACTATATGTACCCAAAGACATTTAATCAATTGAAAGTTCTTCAGGGAAAGATGTATGAGGTTTGTTCCTGATGATTTGACTGCCCATAGAGGACTAAAATAAAATAAAATAAAATAAAATAAAATAAAATAAAATAACTGAAAAGAAAAAGCATAACAGAAAATTCACTAAAGGCCATTTAAAGCCATTAAGAAAACATGAACTACAGCTAGATAATTAACAATGAGATTATATAAATCTCAAGATTTTACAGAAGTGCAAATAGAAACCATAATAATCTATAGTCAGTTTTTTTTTTTCATTCTCAGCCAGAGGAAAAAAAACTTGATAAATAAATTTGGCAACTTAATGGGGAAAATAACACTCTCATTGTCTAAAGTGATGCAAGGTATTTACAAAATATTGGATCAGTTCTAATAAAATATAAAATAAAATTAGCTGCAACACAGTAATTACTATAATATTAAAAACTCTACACAATCACAACATCCATCTTTAGATAGGATATTGTTAAACAAATTAAAGTGTCTGTAGATCTTTATGCAGCTGTTTAGCAAAGATGATAGTTATTTGGCCCTCTTGTGGAATGATTTTCATGTAATATTGATGCATAAAAAATTAACTTACAGAGTCATGTAGAATAGTATTTTTTGTGCATTGTATATTGTTTGTTTATGCATGTTTTTGTTTGTACACCCATATTAGGGTGCTGTAAGAGTGTTTTCTTCTAGTCCCTCAACTTAGTTTTAGTTACAAAATTGATAAAATAGAATCTAAGAAATCCCCCAACAAAAACACATACACACAGTTACCGCCACCACCAAAATGTTCCTCCAACATTTATTGCTTCCAAATCATCACTCAACACCACTGATTCCTCATACGTGTAAGTGAAGACTAGAGAGAGAGAAAAAAAAATGACTAAGGAACTTTAAGCCATTCCATGCTTAGGTGTGCAATATTCTTGTTGAAAAGTTATTCCATTCCATCCCAGCATAGAAGGCAATTGAATGCTTCTTACCCAGGAAAATAGGAGCATCTAAGAAATGGACTACCCATTTATTTAAAAAAATCATCTTTGTTATATGCCAGGCTTTGTGTTAACAAAGGTGATATGTGGATATGTGTCTAATTCACAAGAGCTATGTCTAGTAAACATATTATGGTAGCAAAGATGATAGAGTATCTGATTCTGGACACAATTCCTATGTGACATGACATTTGAGATTTATTTTGCTATCACACTTCGACCTCATGAAGAAAACTTCTTGTGAATTTTGGTTTATTGTACAAACAATCTCAAATGGGCTATGTTTTTTCTCTCTCTTTTAAGTAATTCTGCAAACTCAATGATGCCTATTTTGATTGTTCTATTAGGTTCTAATTTTTGCATTTATTTAGTATATAATATGGGCCAACATTTGTATAGATACATCCCTGGGAACACAGTTGAAAGAGAAGTAGATGCATGGTCCTGTATGCTGTGCTGGAATTCTTCCATGAAGGCAAATAAATGATCCAAGAGTCGATGGGTGGACAATTATTAGAAACATCAATATATTTCAGCAAAGTCCCAACATGATGAAGATTTACTCACCAAAACAAAGATTCCTATAAATATGAGCCCCACAAATAAATCAGCCCATTGGGTGTGAAATATAAAACTATCATTTTGTGGTTTCTGAAAGTTCTGGAATATGAAATTTATATGTCCAGTGGGAAACAATTTAAGAATAAAAAGGATAGTGCCTCATATCAGTGAGGTCATATGACACATGTTTTTCTCTGATTGACTTATTTCGCTCAGCATAATACCCTCCAGTTCCATCCACGTTGTTGCATATGGCAAGATCTCATTCCTTTTGATGGCTGCATAATATTCCATTAATCTCAGGAAACAAACTGAGGGTTGCTGGAGTGGTGGGCGGTGGGAGGGATGGGGTGGCTGGGTGATAGACATTGGGGAGGGTATGTGCTATGGTGAGCACTGTGAATTGTGCAAGACTGTTGAATCACTGATCTGTACCTCTGAAACAAATAATGCAATAAATGTTAAGAAAAAAAAAAAGAAGATAGTAGGAAGGGAAAAATGAATGGGGGGAAATCGGAGGGGGAGACAAACCATGAGAGACTATGGATTCTGAGAAACAAACTGAGGGTTCTAGAGGGGAGGTGGGTGGGAGGATGGGTTAGCCCAGTGATGGGTATTAAATAGGGCATGTTCTGCATGAAGCACTGTGTGTTTTATGCCAACAGTGAATCATGGAACACTACATCAAAAACTAATGATGTAATGTAGGGTGATTAACATAACAATAAAAATTTTTAGAAACAGAATAAAAGGGAGAAAACCCCTTATCACCCTCATAGAAAAACATAATTCTACCCTGTCTTTTTCCTGAACAATAAAAACTTATCCAGAACTACACAGCTTTGGTGTAGTGTTGAAACTACAGGAAAAGAATAGAAAAATGTGACAGGATATTTTACCACTCCTGGACCCTAGCATAATCATCGTTCTTACACTGTCTTGGAAGTAATTCTATCCTACGGTAACATGAGGTATCTCAGATTTTGTGAAGTATTTTACAACCCTCTGATAACTTTCCACAGTCTCTCTATTTATACATATATTACTCATACATGATAATCTTTTTCACTCCCAAATTATTAATAGGATAATATTATATGAGTTAGAGAAAGATAGCATTAGTTTAAGTGGAAATGGAAGTTGATGACACATTAAATTGATTATGGACCCTTTGGCAGTGCCACACTTGGAGGCCAACTGAGACAGCGGTGGGACATGGCTCCTCCAAGCGGTTGCAGCACCGCAGCTGGTACTGCTCCTGCTGGTGCAGAACCTAGAGCTACACCCTCTGTCACTGTGGTATGTGCTTGTTACTTCCTCCTACCACTATCTCCAGGGAGAATTCCATGCCGGACTTCATCTCCACATCACCAGTTTGCTTTGTTTTGTTTTTCGTTCTAAGTATGTTTTCTATGGAGGGATATATTGCAAATACATAAATCATAAATAACAGCTCAATGAGTTTTTCATAAAGGAGAAACAGTCTTATAACCCCCAGCCATATCAAGAAACAGACCTCACCAGACTTCCAGAGTTCCCTTTGCATGTCCTCGTGTTGCAACACCCTAGAAAGATAACTTATTCTTACTAATATCACTGTAGATGAAATTTCCCTGTTTTTTTTTTTAACTTTAGATGATGGTATCACTCATTTATATCTAAATTATTTCACTGAACATCATGCTCATGAAATTTGTCTGTATTATTGCATGTGTCTATTGGTAGTTGGTTCTCATTTCTGTGTAGTATCCTATTACATGATTATGACAAAATGTATACTGTTATTGATGGACACTTGAATCATCTTTGGCTCAGGATTATTATAAACAATGGTTTTATAAAGATGAATTTGGTGTACATATGTACACATTATACATGGGATGTCAATTAGTTATATTTGTAGATATGAAATTATCAAGCTGTAGGGTTATCAGAAAATCCCAACTCCCCCCAAAAGAAAGACTGTTCCAAAGTAATTATAAATGAGATTTATCACTAACTTTGACAGTGCATTCTAACATGAATGCATATGATTGGAAAACATTGTTAGTATTCCAGCAGTGTAACTGCAAGAGAAGCTAGGAAAAACAGGCGCTGGCTTCCCTCTTGGAGAGGCATCAATACATATGCTGAGAAACCACACTTACAGGAAGAGTTTTCAAAATCACATGGCAGTGAAAACAAAAATAAATAAAAACTTCAAAAATGACAAAATGATTACGATATTGTACACCTAAAACTAATATAACACTATATGTTAACTATACTGCAATTAAAAATTAATAATAAAACTATAAATTTATATACAATAGATGTTCATTAATTTTCTTTAATTCTTTATATCCATAGCATAAAATGTGGAGACGATTGATTGTCTTTAGCTTAATGTTAATTAAATATTATATGGCAGGCATTTTCACTATTTGCACTAATGCTTTGAGGGAAATATTGCTATAATAATGCACTTTAATTGAAAAATTAGAAAACCACTGAAATAAAACAATCTATTCAACAAACTATTGGCCTTAGACTGATACTCTTTGGGCCTATATTATTACTGTTTTCCATCAGAGCTTGCTACTCGTAACTGAAAACACAAAAGAGTGTTATCTTTCATTGAACTGGAAGGAGTTGAATTTGAACATTTCTGTTTTCAGAGTGGGACACTGGAAAATTATAGTGAGGAATCAGTCCATGGACCTGGAGAGAGACTGCTGGCCTGCTCACCATACTCATTCCCTTCCCTGGGAGATTATTAGAACTTATTAACAGACTGTGAGGGCAGGTTTGTCCATGAGGTTTGCTTTGGTCAACAAATGGAAGTGAATGTCAATGAGACAAAAGTAATCAGTGTGTGTATTTGACCAAATTCTCTGCTTTCTGCCACAGCAACCAGGAAGATCCAGGTAGGTGCTACTCAGTCAGAATGAAGATGAAATTCCAGTGGGAACAAAACCCTCAGATGGTTCATAATGGATGTGTCATATAAAATAAAGCAATCTTTGTGGAATTAAGCTACGTCAAGAAGGTTATTTATTTTTTCAACACCAAATAGTTTTTCTGACTAATGTTTTACTCCTTTGTCAACACAGAAATTTGACAAGAGGGTATCTAGGTCTTATATTTTTAATAAAGCAGTTATACTCTAACCTGAACTGCTTACTTGGAGATTTTAAATATACATACTTTAATAGTTTTCACAAGAAAGTACAGGTAATGGTGACATTTTTCCTGATCCATAGCTGTGTGGAAATCTGTATCATCTTATTAAACTAGCAGTGATCTTGGACTTGAAATTGCTAGTGGAGGTGAAACTGGCCTTGTGTTAATCAGGTGTCTATTTGGAGCAAAAGACAGAAAATATTCTGGCAGATTTTCAGAAGCACCATGAGTAATCATATCAATAACACCATGTTCATTCAAATGCCCTCTATTCTAGAACAGAGAGCTTTAATGGGTGGATGATTTAATTCTGCTTATTAGCTGATCCTTGGGATGTTTGAGATGTTAAAAGTAGCTTGGCTTCGAGACTCTGGTTACAGTCCATTAGTTGCCTTCATTTTTCCTCTCATAAAAGTGACATATTTGAAACATTTAAATAGCATGTTTCATCTACAATTCCTGGTCTTGCCCACCCGTTCCTGGAATTTCAGCTTGCAGAGTTTTTAAATTTCCTAATAACAGTGACCTTCTGTCAGTGTTTACAATACTTGGATAGTGAACGTAGATTGGGTATCCAAGCTCCAGGAATTCTGTCATAGGTAAGAGACTTTAATCAACCCCAGAGAACAGCCATACACATACTTTCCAAATACAAGAAAAGAATTAAGTACTATATATATATCACATCTATATATATATATATATCTGTATCTATAATCTATATATCTGTATCTGTAGATCCCACATCTCCTTTAGCCAAACATTTATTGATGGACTGGACCCTTGGGTTGTTTCCAGACCTAAGCTATTGTAATAATGCTGTAATAAATATAGGGGTGCTTACATCTTTTTGAATTTGTGTTTTTATTTTCTGTGTAAATACACAGTAATGGAATCACTGGATCATATGGTAATTCTATTTTTAATTTTTTGAGGAACCTCCATACTCTTCTGTCAGTGACTATACCCATTTGCATTCCCATTACTAGTAAAAGGGTTCCCTTTTCTCCACACTTATTTCTGTGTGTCTTTGTGTTTTGTTTGTTTTTTGTTTTGTTTTGTTTTGTTTTTTTAGCCATTCTAGCAGGTGTAATGTTATATCTCATTGTGATTTTAATTTGCATTTCCCTTATGATTAGGTATGTTGAGCATCTTTTCATGTGTCTATTGGCCATCTGAATGTTTTCTTTGTAAATATGTCTATTCAGGACCTCTTCCCATATTTTATTGGAGTTTTTGGGTTGTATAAGTTCTTTATTTTGGATATTAACTCCTTATCAGATATATATTTGCAAATATCTTCTTCTATTACTAGGTTGCTGTTTTGTTTTGTTGATGGCTTTCTTTGCTTTGCAAAAGCTTTTTATTTTGCTATAGTTCCAATTGTTTAATTTTGTTTTTGTTTATCTTGCCTGAGGACACATATCTAGAAAAAATGTTTCTACTCCCAATACCAAAGAAATTACTGCATATGTTTCTTCTACAAGTTTTGTGGTTTCCAGTATCACATGAAGATCTTCAATCTATTTTTTTTAATGTTTATTTATTTATTCATGAGAGTCAGAGAGAGACAGAGAGAGGCAGAGGCAGAGGGAGAAGCAGGCTCCCCGACTAGCAGGGAGCCTGATGCGGGACTCGATCCCAGGACCCCGGGATCATGACCTGAGCCAAAGGCAGACGCTTAACCGTCTGAGCCACCCAGGCGCCCGATCTTTAATCAATTTTGAGTTTATTTTTTCTGTATGGTGTAAGAAAGTGGTCCAGCTTTTTTGGGTGGTGCTGTCAAGCTTTCCCAGCACCATTCATTGAAGAGAGTGTCTGTTCCCCATTGTATATTATTGCCTTTTTTATCGTAGATTAATTGACCATATCAAGACAGGTTCATTTCTGGGCTCTCTATTTTGTTCTGTTGATCTATGCATCCATATTTGTGCCAATGCCATACTGTTTTGATTATTATAGCATTTTAGTATATTTTGAAATCTTTAATTGTGATACCTTCAGCTTTGTTCTTCTTTCTCAAGATGGCTTTGGCTATTCAAGATTTTTTATGGTTTCATAAAAATGTTAGTATTATTTGTTATAGTTTTATGAAAAATTTTTTTTTTGGAAACTGGATATCTTTTTTTTTATTCTTATGTTAATCCCCATACATTACATCATTAGTTTTAGATGAAGTGTTCCATGATTCATTGTTTGTGCATAACACCCAGTGCTCCATGCAGAATGTGCCCTCCTCAATACCCACCACCAGGCTAACCCATCCTCCCACCTCCCTCCCCTCTAGAACCCTCAGTTTGTTTTTCAGAGTCCATCGTCTCTCATGGGTCGTCTACCCCTCCGATTTCCCCCGCTTCATTCTTCCCCTCCCGCTACCTTCTTCTTTTTTTCTTAACATGTATTGCATTATTTGTTTCAGAGGTGCAGATCTGAGATTCAACAGTCTTGCACAATTCACAGCGCTTACCAGAGCACATACCCTCCCCAGTGTCTATCACCCAGTCACCCCATCCGTCCCACCCCACCCCCCACTCCAGCAACCCTCAGTTTGTTTCCTGCAATTAAGAATTCCTCATATCAGTGAGATCGTATGATACATGTCTTTCTCTGTTTGACTTATTTCACTCAACATAATACCCTCCAGTTCCATCCACGTCGTTGCAAATGGCAAGATCACATCCCTTTTGATGGCTGCATAAGATTCCATTGTATATATATACCACCTCTTCTTTATCCATTCATCTGTCGATGGACATCTTGGCTCTTTCCACAGTTTGGCTATTGTGGACATTGCTGCTATAAACATTGGGGTGCACGTACCCCTTCGGATCCCTACTTCTGTATCTTTGGGGTAAACACCCAGTAGTGAAATTGCTGGATCATAGGGTAGCTCTATTTTCAACTTTTTGAGGAACCTCCATACAGTTTTCCAGAGTGGCTGCACCAGCTTGCATTCCCACCAACAGTGTAGGAGGGTTTCCCTTTCTCCGCATCCCCGCCAACATCTGTCCTTTCCTGACTTGTTAATTTTAGCCATTCTGACTGGTGTGAGGTGGTATCTCATTGAGGTTTTGATTTGGATTTCCCTGATGCCGAGCGATATTGAGCACTTTTTCATGTGTCTGTTGGCCATTTGGATGTCTTCTTTGGAAAAATGTCTGTTCATGTCTTCTGCCCATTTCTTGATTGGATTCTTTGTTCTTTGGGTGTTGAGTTTGATGAGTTCTTTATAGATTTTGGATACTAGCCCTTTATCTGATATGTCATTTGCAAATATCTTCTCCCATTCTGTCTGTTGTCTTTTGGTTTTGTTGACTGTTTCCTTTGCTTTGCAAAAGCTTTTTATCTTGATGAATTCCCAATAGTTCATTTTTGCCCTTGCTTCCTTGCCTTTGGTGATGTTTTTAGGAAGAAGTTGCTGTGGCTGAGGTCAAAGAGGTTGCTGCCTGTGTTCTCCTTTAGGATTTGGATGGACTCCTGTCTCACATTGAGGTCTTTCAACCATTTGGAGTCTATTTTTGTGTGTGGTGTAAGAAAATGGTCCAGTTTCATTCTTCTGCATGTGGCTATCCAATGTTCCCAACACCATTTGTTGAAGAGACTGTCTTTTTTCCATTGGACGTTCTTTCCTGCTTTGTCAAAGATGAGTTGACCATAGAGTTGAGGGTCCATTTCTTGAATATATTTTTAATAAAATTATATTACTTGAGGATCATCTATACCAAAGAGTTAGATAGAAAGAACCATGTATACTCTTTTTTTTTTTTTTATGATGTATTCATTTATTTTATAGAAGGAAAAGCAACGTGCATGAGCCTGGGGGCTGGGGTAGAGAAAGAGAGGGAGGTTTTGTTTTGTTTTGTTTTTAAAGATTTTATTTAAAAAAAAGATTTTATTTAATTGAGAGAGAGTGAGAGACAGCACGAGATGGGGGAGGGTCAGAGGGAGAAACACACTGGATCCTGGGACCTCGGGATCATGACCTGAGGTGAAGGCAGTCGCTGAACCAGCTGAGCCACCCAGGCGCCTGAGAGGGAGAGTTTTAAGCAGTCTCCACACTGAGCTAATCAAGATCTATTAATCTCAAGGAAAAGCAAACATACGTTTATATATTAAAATATATTTATTATAAAATATATTTATGTACTTAATGATAAATATTATTAAACATTTTTATATTTAATATAATATGAAATATAAAACATGTCAATTTTATATATGAATAATGATTATATATAAATATAGACTGTATATGTGAGAACAAGGAGCAAGATGAGGTAGGTTACAGTTTTGAGGAAATACACACATGCTTCTTCCAGCTTGATCTTAATGGGATGTAACTTCCTATTAAATAAGTACATATGTCTTATCTTCCTTTCTCCCAACTACAATATGCAATTTTTAAAAAATGGTAACATATCCTATCACTTTCCTATAAAATACCTTAAAACAATTTCTTAAAACAAAACAGAAATCTAACAAAGAAAATACCTCCTTTAAGGAGACAAGCATTAACAGTTTTAGACAAAAACATTGACACTTGAATCCAAACATCTGATTTTAAATTAAGGAGAAATCCCTTTGCTGTTTAGCACTTGCCTAAAACCAATCACTAAGGAAATATTTCTGGAATATTAAAGGGCAAATCTAGGTTTGAGAACTCCAGATCATGCACTGTTTTGGAAGATCTCCCTAAGGAAAAAAATAAAAACAAATACAAATACAAAATTCACATATGTCTTTGGAAAGAGTCTATGCAAGTGAGAGGCTTCGAATAGTCAGTTTCTTTAGCTCCATATCTGCCTGTGATTT
Source organism: Mirounga leonina (assembly GCF_011800145.1). Taxonomy (NCBI): domain Eukaryota; kingdom Metazoa; phylum Chordata; class Mammalia; order Carnivora; family Phocidae; genus Mirounga; species Mirounga leonina. The sequence continues at coordinate 17,816 of NW_023270684.1, forward strand.
CAGTTGAATAAGTTTTCATCGTGTTTATCAATTCATTGTTTTTACTTTCACTTGCTGTTCTGTTAGAAAGCTATATTAAGTGTATTATGTTA
>NW_023270685.1:0-29332 GCF_011800145.1 Mirounga leonina
CCCCGACGGCAGCCGTGTTGCAGGAGTCCATGCGGACGCTGTTGAATTCCTGCTCACTTCGCACAGCGAACTCTGGAGTCTCCACTCTGCAGGGAATGGCAGCTCGGGCTCAGACAATTCCAGGGCACCGATGGTTGAGCCTGGCTCTGGGCTCCACCAGAGCCGGTCGGACGGTGCACCCACATTCCCAGCGCCCCCCCCAGAAGTGCGGAAGAAGGGTTGGTCTGTGGCCTCGTGCCTCATCCTTTTTATCCTGCTCCCCGGCTACCTGTGGTCACGGGGTCCCCCTGCCGGGCTTGCCGGGCTCCAGGGGCCTTCTCAGAGGCCCGAATTGCTGTGGGAGGGGGGCCGGTGCCCTTAGCTGGGTCTCCGCTCCTCCCCCTGGAGGCCTCCCTGACTGCCCTGTCTCCTCCGAAGTCACTTCCCGTTCCAGAACGCCCGACTGTTTCCTTCGTGGGGTTTCTCCGTCCTCGGTTCATCTGGCTCACGGGATTAGTGGCCGTCTCCCCTCGAGGAAGCCAGGTCCGTGAGCGCGGGAAGTGTGGCGAGCCCAGGGCCGGGGCTCCGGGACCCCGCGCTGCGTGGGGCACAGTGGGTGCACTTCGCCAGGGCTCACTGTGTGCCCGAGTGCAGGGACGACGGAACAGAAGCTCACCCTGGTCCATGAGCAGACTCCCCTCAAGCTTCACCTGTTCCATGTCCCATATCCTCCAGAGCCTGCCAATCCGAGGACTAATGAAGAACTTATTTGTGTTAATGAATATGTATTAGTTCTCTCAAGATGAGATATACATATTTAATAAGGAATGTCTTGAGACTCAGGTTTTTAATCCAAGGAAGTTACCCCGATAATGAGAATGTAAAATGATAGCGATGAGGGGATGTGGATATTTAGGGCACAGAGGCCTGGAGGAGCCATGGATCCCAGACCTGAGAAGGCCTGAAGGATGCAACTCTGCAGTGGGCGTCAGCCCAGGACCAGGTCCTCAACCCGGCTCAGCTACCCCTGTGCGTCTGACCCTGGGCAAGCCACTCCCCCTCCTCCTTGGCCTCAGTGTTGCTATCTGTAAATTGGGATCCTAAACCACCCCTCACAGGGGTGTCTGGTGCAAATGCCATGAATGTCGTTCTGGTGTTTTGGAAATTACTGTTTGTTTACTAAACAGAAGGGATTGTGGTAATGAGCAAAAGTTTTCCTACCTGTCACAGCTGGGATATTTTTGGGTTCAAAAACCAGAAAACTCCCAAACATGTAGCTCAATAATAAGGACAGTTTATTACTTCATAAACCAAGGAATCCCCAGGGTATTCCAGGCAGCTCTGGGTCTGGCTGGCTCAGAAGCCGTGGCTTCTTAAGGATCGGGTTCCTTCTAGCTTCTTGCTGTGCTGTTGTCCCCTCACTGGCTTTCGCTCTGATGGTTGCGGGAAGGTTCTGCAGCTCCAGGTATCACGTCCTCATGCAACAATGCCCAGAGGCTGAAAGAGAGAACAATATGTTTCTTCCTATTGACTCTTTATAAGACCTGGGAAACCTTTTCCAGAAACCTCTTGCATATTTTCTCTCATGCTACTTTGGCCGAAATTGCATCCCAGGCGTATTCCTAGACGGTTGTTGGCAGAGGAAATGTACCGAATGTGACTGGCCACCATGAGGTTTCCACCAGAGAGGTCTGCTCCCTGGGGACATGTTGGAAATAGGGGGTGTTTTGGTTTGTCTTAATGATTGATGACACTGCTGGCCTTCACAGAGTGGGGCCAGAAATACGGGGTGTCCTACAATGTGCAAGACAGTCTAAAGATAAACGTCGTCCACGTGTATGAAGAGCCATTTTAATGAATGAATGAATGAATTTATTTTTTAAAGATTTTATTTATTTATTCATGAGAGACAGAGAGAGAGAGAGACAGAGGCAGAGGGAGAAGCAGGCTCCCCGCGGAGCAGGGAGCCCGATGCGGGACTCGATCCCAGGACCCTGGGATCATGACCTGATCTGAAGGCAGACGCTTAACCGACTGAGCCACCCAGGCGTCCCGAGCCATTTTAATTTAATTTAACGGTGTGAAGAGCACCGTTTAATCATAGAACCTATGTCAAATTTATAGCAAAACAAAATATTTTTGCAAGATTTTAATGTATACTGAAAATACTACTGATATTCAAGTAGCGCTTTCATTTGTCTGCCCTTCTGTTGTGGGGTGACTCCTGATCTTACTTCTCTTACACCCAAACTTATTCTCCCAATGTCGGCGAGGATCTGACTACATCACGTCTCCTCATGTGTCCGCTTGCTCATTTACATACTGAATTACATACTGGTTTATTTTATTACAAATGATTTTCCTTTTATTTCTTTCTTATAATCCACTTAAGAGCATTATAATGGGTTTTTAAGTACGTGTGATATTATAGGTTAATCATTGATGACTTTCATTTCAGGGCAGTAGAGAGGTTACTGAGGACATTTCTTCTTTGCAGAGGTCACTGGGCCTGCCAGATTTGAGAACCACTGGCCTGAATCCATCACGATTCACATCCTGGGGTGGGAGGAGAGCCTGGGTTCTGAAACTTGTGGCTTCCTGAGACCTGAACCACATCAGAGTTGAGTTGAGAGTGAAGACCAGAAGCGGCTGTTGGCTTGGCAGCCATGATGTCTGGTTGCCCAAGCAATTACTCCTTCACTGCCACTGAGTCCCAGTGGACGTCCAGGAAAGAGATCCACAGAGCTCTGCAGAGAGGCATGAAGGTGCCATGAGGGCTCCTGAAGCAGGGCTCGGTTTGCATTTAGCCCTGAGACCCAACAGTGGAAACCTACCCACTCACGGCCTGCCAGGTGTTGGTCATTTAACTGCATCAATTTACCTCTGGGAGAGAATTTGCTGGTGGTAATGAAAGATTGATTTATCTCCTTGAGCACAATCTGAAGAATACAGAGGGCAGGCAAGGTGTGACCAATGCCCAACTGAGACGGATGGTTCTGGAAGAGGCCTCCAGAAGGCAATACCCTACATTCATTCATTCAGCCATCCAGCTAAAATTTACTGAGCATCTATTGGGTACCAAGACTCATGCTCCCAGATATGAAGGCTTGGGAGGCATCAGACTGGAGCCTGCCCTTTAGGAGAGGCATGCACTAGCCAGAGATAGGGCTAAGGAGGAGCCGGACAGGTGGGGGTTCTGTTCAAGTGAGGCTTACCTAGAGGAAAAGGCTCAATTTTGACAGTCAATGTATTACAAATTAAAAAAATGAAATAGAATTTCAAATGCTTGGCCCTTGACCCTTGAAATGTTTTTACTAATCCATCCAAAAATATTTACTGTGTGCCTACTAAGTGCCTGCCCTCATACTGGGAACTGGAAATCACACAAACATAGAAAAAAGGAACAGGAACGAAGTAGAACCAAGTAGAAACAGGCTCCTTCCCAGGTCTCCCTAGAAGGTTATTAGAGGATTTCCTTGCAAGGAACTGCCTATTTCCCTCAAGCCCCACCCTAATCACTCTTGTTGCTACTAAACTAGGGTCAGGTTTCAGCATGTTCCAGAGGGACAAGCATAAAGTCTGACCAGGAGGAAATAGCATGCACTCCAAAGCGATTTGGGGATGTTGCTGATTTATGTTGGTAGAGAGCCGGGGAGTATGCGTAGGAATAGATTTTGCAAGTGTTAGACTAAGGAGGACAGCATATAACATTGGATCAAAGTAAATGTATAGATCTGGGTGCACTTACAGGGATTCTGAATTCAATGGTTAGTTCACGAAGCTGGAAACGGCTCTGTTTACTTGGTTGCTGACCATCCTTGGCCTCAGTGGTGGCCCTCATTTAATCAGGTTAGGATAACAGATTATTCCTTGTATAATGTAAGGGATGAAATCCAAAGGCTTAGGGATATAGGGACGTGGGAGTGACTTTGTCATGAATGATACGGATAAGCACTCCTCCTAACCACCCTCCGTGCCCTCTAAAGGTCTGGCAGACACTATTCACGAAGCCACTGAGGCATACATTGCTGAGGGAGCACCTGCATCCTTGAAACTCTGTGTGGCTGTTCTCAGTAGGCCAGGTGCAGTGGTGGAGGTGCCAGAGGGAGATACCAGATGGCAGCTATCAGTGGGGATGAGGACAAGTGATGGCAAGACAAGGATGGGCATACTTACCATACTTACCATATCTTCCAGAGGAAAAGAAGTGGTGATCCGAATGTCTCAGGAAATCTTTTGCATAGCTTATGCATCATGGTGTCCTCGGAAATGAAATAGATGGGCAGTGTACTAAAATGTTATTGGATCTATATAATGAAAAAAGATCTGGTGGCCAGAAACCACCACATGACTCTCCATGGCCTCTTGTCTAATGTTTTAAAAACAGAGATCAGGAATGGAATTTTGACTCAAGTTCAAATCACAGTGGACCCAGTGAGTATGCAGATCCTGAGCTCCTCAGCAACTGGAAGGACTCATGGAGTAAAATCCATAATAGAGGTAAGACCCAAGTGAAACCCTCTAGCAATTTCTGTCCTAACCAGGATAGCATTTTTGGTGAATTGCAGAGATTAGTGCCACCCTAAAAGACTTGAAAGATGTGGGTGTGGGGAATCCAATCATGTCTCCATTTAACTTGCCTGTTTGGCCTTCTATGGGGGCAGATGGTTCTTGGAGAATGATCATGGATTACTAGAAACCTAATCAGGTGGTAACTTCGATTATAGCTGCTGTTCGAGACATAGGATCTTTGCTTGAGCCCATCAACAGCTCATCAACAGCCCATCAACAGCCCATCAACAGCCCACATACGCAGCTATTGACCTGACAGATGCTTTATTTTTTCTAGAGCCATCCACAAGGACTATAAGAAGAAGCTTGCTTTTACTGCTCAGAGCCAACAGTGCACGTTCACAGTCTTGCCCCAAGTCTATGCCAACACTCCTGCTTTTTGCCACAATACAGTCTTCTGAGGGGCTTGTTGATCTTTTCATTGTACCAAGCATCACAGTGGTTCACTATGGTGTTGACGTTTGGCTGTTTGGACCCAATGAACAAAATGTAGCAAGTACATTAAATGCTTTACTTAGTAAGTCAATTTGAATCCTAATCTTGGTTCTAATTTCTGTATGAGTAAGAGTCCAGGCAGGAGACAGAAATCATGCCAGTTATTTTAACAATGAAAATAGCATATATATACAATTGTTAACTAGGTATTGAGGGATTGAAATGCAAAGAGAGAACACTAAGGCAGGGATAGCAAACTGCTGTTCATAGGCAGGCTATCTGCCTTTGTAAATAAAGTTTTATTGGCACACAGCCATGCCCATTTGCCCACATATTGTCTAAGGCTGCTTTCACACTGCAAGGGCTGAGCTGAGTGGTTGCAACAGAGAGCACGTAGCTTGCAAGCCTAAAGTATTTTCTATGTGGCCCTTGAAGAAAATATGTGCCCATTCCCGCTCTAAGGTGTCGCAGAGGTGGCAACCGCAAGAATCAGCCACCACCTTGGGACTGGGGATTTAGGTTATAACGATGAAAATAGACACTTGGAAGAGGGGCCTTGCAGAACTGAAGCCGTGGGGCTGAAAATCGTTTAGCAGTGGCTGCTTGATGCTGGTATGCCTAAAGGCCCTCAGGTGACACTGACAGGACAGTAAACAGACTGGAAGAAGAAGCAAAGACGCCTCTCGTCTTCTGGCTCCCTCCAGCGCCCCCTCTTGGCAAAGCCCAACAGGGAGCGCAAGCAAAGCTACCGCGTGGTTTGCAGAAGCAGCCCCAGTGTCCCAAAGTAGCGGCCAGAAGGGGAGGTTTTCAGATGAGAGACAATAGTTCGAGAAATGGTACAAGGAGCAAAGCATTCCTTCCCTATTCGTCTCCGGGCAAATGAATTTAGATGGAAGACAGAGTACACATCAAATAATCGATTGTAGGTTCTGTGGTTCAGACTCAGTTTCCTCATCTGTAAATGGTAATGAAAAATATAGTAATAATAATACACCTGTTAATGAAGATGTGTGGTTGTATTCGGTCCTGATACCCAGCAACAGAATGCAGCACGCCTGTGGCTGGCTGCCCGCCGCTGGTGGCCCGGTCTTCATGGACCCATGCGTCTGGTTTAACCACCTATGCCAGCACCCGAGAGGGCTGTTTTCACCCACACTCACTGTCTCAGTCGGGTCTACGGTGTTATCCCGCTAATGCGACTCTCCCTCTCCCTATTCACTGTTACAGACCCTGTTTCACTCACTTCATGGACCTCATCATTGTCTGAGCTTACCCAGGCAACAGGTTCCTTCCCTCGTCTGTCTTCTCGAAACACCTGAGGTCTGGGGCCTTGTCTTCCCGGCCTCCACTGTTCCCCCAGAGCAGAGTCCAGGGCTGGCCCTCAGAAGGTGGCCAACAAAGATTCCATCCAGAACTGCCCTTAATCCTCAGCCACCCAGTTTGGTGGGTTTTGTTATCCTCAGTGACAGGTGAGAAGACTAAAGCCCAGAGGGGTTAAGTAACCTTACTGATGTCACAAAGCAATGAGCGTGCACAGCTGGACTTCAAAGATCTCTCATCCCGTGTCCTTGCTACAATGCTGAGAATCTCGCTTTCCTGTCCCGCCTTCCAGGGGCCTCTCTTAGGCCACTTTGCCCCCAGTTCACAGAGGACCAGTCCCATCTTACGTGGCCTAGGAGTTTGCTCGAGACAGAAGTCCACTCTTCTCTTTATTTTGATAATGGATGAAAGACACAAATCCAGCATTACGTGTGTGGCCAGTTGTCCTATTTCGTTTTTTCCTAAGAAACAAATTTATGGGGCATCCACGCTCAGGGGTGATTATTCCCCAATAGTTTATAGTATCAAGGCTCCTTTATCCCCCCTCCCCCCCCATAAATCTAAGTTATATGGACTGGTAGATCAAGCAGTGCATTTCCTGGTGTCGGAAGGCTGTGAATCATTCACAGCGCTTTTAGAAACTTGTGGAGATTAAGGTTTTGCATAATGCAAATGGGGGAGAGAAGATGTTTGCTCTGCCTGTGGATGCAATTAGAGCAATGATCACCAGGAGAAATTCATTTTCCCGGGACAGAAAGGTCTGCTTGGTATGCAAAAAAGCACAGTTATTTGCAACACAGGAGCCTGGAACCTGTGGTTAGCAAAGCACCCAGTGACTGTTTGATTTGCAGCTTTAAAGAATTTAAGGATGAATAAAACATTGAATAAATTTTCAAAGAACCCTTGTCAGACAGCCTAAGACCTAAGCATTTGCAGGGGGAGCAAAAAGAGAGACTGTACCTGTGATTCCAGCTCCAGCCCCTGGGAAATCCTTTATGCTACCTGGAATTTTCTCCCCCCAGCCTTATGCCTAATCCCGTAAGTCCCAACTCAATCCCCCTCTTCCAGGAAATCCTCTCTGCTGACCCCAGCCCACATACCCCAGCTCCCTTGATCTCCAGTTCACTCATTCATTCAGCAAGTATTTCTGACCATGTACTACGTGCCAGGTGCTCACTGTTCTAAGAGCATGGCCTAGACCAGCCCATAAAACAGACAAAAATCTCTGCCCTCTTGAAGCTGATGTTCTAGTGAGAGATAATAAATGAAATAGAGAAGTTATTACTATATGAGACAATGCTAAGTGCTATGGAGAAGAGAAAGCCAAAGAGGGGGTGGAGCAGAGTAGGGAATGCCTGGGGGTGGGGGTGGTTTGCAGTTTTAGACAAGCTAGTCAGAGAGGGTCTGAGATTTCTACAGCTATCTGCGGGAGGTGAGGGGTGAGACCTGACATGTATGTGGGCAAGTGTTCCAGGAGCAGGAAGAGCACGTGTTGCTGGACATTCTGAGGGAGGGGGAGGATGTGGACCATGAGTCCAGACCAGGAGTAAGGCCAAGGTCATATGAAGCCCATTCATCCATCTGTTCCTTCATCTACCTGATCTATTCATTCCTTCAACCAATAATTTGGTAGCCTGACTGTGGGCCAGGACTTGCTTTTCTAGACCGGGGAATCCAGTGCTGGACCCAACAGGCGAGGTCCCCTCTCATGTGGCTCACATTCTGGTGGTAAAATAGAGAATAAGCAAATAAACAAATAAATAATTTCAGAGAGTGATCAGGAGACAAAAGAGAACAACAACACAGGAGGTGGGCAGGGAGATCCAATCACCACTGGTTTCCAGGAGAGCCCAGGTCTGAGAGGACACCCTAGTGACCAAGCTCTTCGACCGGGCCAGGCCCTCCCAGCACCTTCGAATTAATCCTCCAACTACCGTGGAGTGAGGTCATCCCCACCTGCTGAGTGGGAGCCCCCGCCCCCCCAGCATGTGTTGAATGAACTAACGAACAGGGGGTGACTGCCCCTTCTCTGCTGCCCCAGGCTCTCGGGAGGGCTCACACGAGGCCTGGGCCATGTGCGGGGAGGGGGCCGTCCTCCCTCAGGGGCTGTTTCTTCTTGGTCCGGAGGCAACGCCCGACTCTGCTCTTCCCCACGGGGGTCAGGGGTTGGGGGGCTGGGTGTCACTTTAAAATAGAAGGCCCTGCTCCCACTCACCAGGCCGCCGGTCCAGCCGGCTCGGTGTTCCCTTCCTTGTGGCCTCAGAAGGCCTGGGGGAGGGAGAAAACGGATGTGACTTGGGTGGGCAGAGGATGGCAGGGCTCGGAGGGGCCGAGGCACAGGGAGAGGCGCTGACCGGAGGCTGTTTGTCCGGGGGCTCCTCCAGGCAGCCAGGGTGGACGTGGCCTTGAGTCCGCTCTGCCCGGACAGGCCAGCTCGGTGGACATCTGTCTGGCTGTCTGCCCCCATTTTCACGTGAAAGGCAGGCGGGCCATGACGTGGGGGCGGGGGCGGCCACCTGCTCTGGAAAAGCACGGTCTTGAGAGCCTTGTGCGCCACGACAAGGGTAGAGAGGCTGGCGGGGGCCGAGGGTCAAGGTGGAGAAAACTAGCAGAAGGCGCTTTCGGGGCGGCTCCCGTGGAGGGCGGGCCCTGGACGGCCGGGCTGTTCGGGGCTGTGTCTGCTTCCCTCCGAGGCGGCTCCTGCTCGGTCCAGCTCAGAGGCAGCCCTCCCCGCCCGGTGCTCGGCCCTGCTCAGCTGCCCGCGGCGGGGCCAACATCTGAAGCCGCTCCGTGTGGCTCCGAGGTCTGCCCAGCAGGCCATCCTGCCCCGATCGTTTGGAGGCCAGAGTGTTGGGGACGGTCCCCAGGCCACTCCTGCTCAGTGGCCAGGAGGTGGCCCCTCTGGGAGGCTCCCTCCAGCTCTGACCCTCCTGGTCTGGACCCCCGGACACTGCAACCAGAGGTGGCTCAGGATGTGGGTGCAAGCAGCAAGCGGGTGGGGAAGGGGGGACCCCACCATCCTCTGGCAGTGCCGCTGTATGCTTGAATTTCCAGAAGGAAGAGTCTGTGGTCTTCTCTCTCTGCAGGGACTCTGCACGGTGGGGCAGTCCCCGGGGTCAGGACAGCCCGCTCTCTCGCTGCAGACACCTCCCTGCAGCCCAAATCCCAGCGCTGACCTCGGAGTGATTCCTTTTCCTTGTTTTAGTGGAAACTCGGTGGGTCCCCCTTTGGAGCAGTTTTAGGGCCTGGGGAGGAGGCGGGCTGCACAGGACAAATATGTGTCTGGACGGCAGCCCACGTGGCGCAGAACCCGCAGGAGCATCTGCGGGGGTTTGACTGGTGACCGGCAGGAGGGTCACCCAGACACAGAAGGGAGAAAGGAGGGGGCGCTCTCTCTGGCCCCCACAGGGCAGCCCGGATCGGGATGGAAGGGAACCGCCAGGCCCGGCCATTCCTGCCGAGCAGTCTTCACTGCTCTCTCCTGCACACCTGCCCCTGATCACTTGGCAGGAATGCAGAGATATTCTGTTTGTAATTAAAAAGTAATTTAATTATCCGCTGAAGACGAGGTTCCAGAATTAATATTGCAATGAAATCTAGCTGGGCCATACAACATCTTTTCTCCTATTAAAAAATCAGGATGTTGGAGGGAGAGAAGGCCCCAGGAGGAAGTGTGAGGTTCCTTCTTTGGTAGATGCCTCAGCAGCCCAGCACTGGGCTGGGGAAGGGAAGACATAGCCCAGGGCACCCAGACCCATAGCATCTGTAGGATCTGGACGAGACAGGGCGGCGGATACAGTTACCATCAGACTGTGGGGGTTTTATTGGCTCTGCCACTCAGCAGCTGTGTGGCCCTGGGTAAGTTACTGAACCTCTCTGAGTCTCACTTCCCTCACAAGGAAAACAGGGATGACATGGTCTCTCTCTCATTGATTTGTTGGGGAATTCTGCAAGCCACTTGGAGATCTGGACTCATATGTCACCTGTGAGCAAAGCTGTCCCTGGCCACCTCGCCTGAAGTCCCCACCCAGCCCCTTGCCAGTACCTGTCTCACTTCCCTCAAAGTTCTTCATGGCACAGAGCCTCGTAGCCCACACCGTGTATTTCCTCTTTCTCTTGCTCTTTGTCTGGCTTCCACCATGAAAATTTAAAGTCCTCCAATAAAGGGAATTTTGATCTTGTGCTCATTGCTTTACTTCTAGAACCCGTGATGGTTGCTGGTGCATAGTAGATGCTCAGTAAAGACTTCTTTGGGTGAGACAGCAAATGAACAAATGGATGAGTTGGTGAATGAATGAATGGGATGCAGCGCCACAGAGCCCTGACTGCACGGAACAGGCTCCTTGGGAGTGTTAGCTAATGAGGCCGTCAGCATCCTGCTCCCCTCTGTTCTTTTTCTTCCGCTCACTTATTCAACAATTATCCACGGACTTCCTGCGAAGTGTCAGGTCTTCCTAGGCGCTGTGTGAATACAGCCATGGGGGGCGGGGGGGGGGGGGGGGGAGAAGAAAAGCCTGAAAATCCTGTGCCCTTGGAATGTTTATTTCAGGGGCAGGAGACAGACACTGAACCTGTAATGGTTAAATACACAATGTAGTGTTAGGTTGGGGTAAATCTTAGGGAGAATAAAATGTCAGGGCAAGGGGATGGAGAGTCATGGTGTGCTATGTCAGCAAGGCAGGTGGAGGGGACTTCTGGGGAAGGTGGCCTGTGAGCAGAGGCCTGCGGTGTTGGGAGGAGCCATCGGGTATAGGGGTGGGTCAGGGGGTCCTGGCAGGGGGACAGAGCCAGGGCAAAGGCCCGGTGGGCACCGCCTGGAGAGTAGGGGGGCTACAGGGGCGGGCGGTGCGATGCCGGGGGGACAAAGAGGAGTTGGGGGGGCGAGGTCGTTCCTGCGGCGCCCGTGCGCCGGGGTGAGGGGTTCGGCTTCCACCCTGAGCGAGATGGGAGCCGGGATGTCCCAGCACAGGGGGGACCTGAGCGGGGTTTGAAGTCTCCCTCGGGCCACACGTGGAGCCCCTGCGGGGGAAAGGGAACGAAGGGCCAGGGCGGAGGCCGGGGAGGTGGCGCACGGGCAGGACGACAGTGTGTACATGAGCAAGGGAGAGAGAAAGGTCGGAGAAGAGTGTGTGCGCGGAGCCTTGTTCTATTTCACATGTTCCCTTGTCCTCCTACAAGCCTCATCCCCTCAGGGACACAAAGTGCGGGGCGGGGGCGGGGGGGGGGGCGGGAGCCCCAGGACACGCCCCTCACACGCATTGGTCAGGTGTGGCCACTGCCCACCAATCGCAGACAAGGGGTGGATCCTGTCACTGGCTCAGCCCCTTGTGGCCCGCAGGGCTGGGCACGTGGCTCCAGGCAGAAGTGGGGTGTCAGCGGGGCAGTGGGAGGGGGCCGCGCGCAGAGGGAGGTGGCCCTGCGGTGGGCCGCAGCCTGGGCAGCATGAGATCCAGGACACGGAGTAGCTGGGCCTCCAGCATTTGCAAACCACAGAGAGCCAACGGCAGCCCCTATTAATTACTGGTAGTAACGACTCAACAGCAAGAATGCCAACTTTTGAGACCAAGATGGTGGCAGAACAGAATCCAGGGTCTTGCCTCTGCCAGGGCCCTCGTCTTTATGTGCCCCACTGCTGGCCCGCCTGCCCCCCGTGGAAGCTTCTGGGATGCTCTACTGGGCCTTTGGAGGATAGGCTCATCGAGCTGAGATTCACTGAGGTCTTGCAGGAAGTCTGGTCAGTTCAAGACCCCCATCGACCAATGGGCTGATCAATACTCTGTCAGCTGAAGCTTCCTGGCAGGGGACCGATTCCCAGAACTGGGCTCTCAAGACGGGACTGTGACAGGCAGGGACACGGGAGACCTGGCTTCCTGGATGCCCTGGCCGGTGGGTGGTCGCAGGTCTCCAGTAGTGGCTCTGACAAGGGCCTCCTCAGTCCCAGTGGGAGGATCTCGGGATCTGCCCGCAAGTGAGGGCAGGACCACGGGGCGCGTGGGCGAGCAGGTGCTCATGCAGAGGGCACCCACCGGGCCGTGCTGCTTATTCAAGAGTGCTGTCCGTCCTGACGTCCCTGCTGTCGGCAGTGTGGAGCACCTCCGTCCCCCTCACACACCCGTGGGCTGCATGTGGCGCTGGGAGGCCGGCTGTGAGCCGGGCAGTGGGCACGTGGTAAGTATCTGCTGAGTCGGTGGTAGAAGCGGAGCCTGGGGACGCCTGTCACGGTGCATCATGGACCCTAACGGCTGCAGAGGGAGGGCCTTTTCCAGGGATGCTCCTCAGAGGAGCATCTTCATTTGTTTGTCTTCTCTTTCTCACTGTGCCCCTCCCCTTCCCCCCCTCTCCGATCAGGCACAAGGGACACTTGAGCCCCGAAGGTCAGGGGATAATGGGACCTGGACAGACACGTGACTGAGGCTGAGGAATGAGCAGCAGCTGTCCCTCCCCAGGCTGCTGGGGGGTTGCCCCTGCTCCTGCCTTGGGGGAGGCTGTGGCCCTCGCCTGGCGCGTGCCACACAGCGGCAGCGGACGTTCTCCCCAAGCTGGGGCTGTGCTGGCGGCTGGGGACACAGGGAGGAACAGACCCTGTCCCCACCCTTGGGGATGCCCAGGCCCGCAAGTGTGAGCATAAGTCAGGGTGTGGGCTGAACCCTCGTCCCCATGCTCAGGTGAGCAGGAAATCCATCCTGCCCCATCTCTACCTCAATTTAATTTCTTTTTTTTTTTTTAAGATTTTATTTATTTATTTGACAGAGAGAGACACAGCGAGAGAGGGAACACAAGCAGGGGGAGTGGGAGAGGGAGAAGCAGGCTTCCCGCGGAGCAGGGAGCCCGATGCGGGGCTCGATCCCAGGGCCCTGGGATCACGACCTGAGCCGAAGGCAGATGCTTAACGACTGAGCCACCCAGGCGCCCCTCAATTTAATTTCTTATTGCAAGACACCATTCCACTGCAAGTGAGGGAGTTTTATACTTTTCTGTTTTACATTTAGATCTAAGATCCATTTGAGTTAATTTTTATACAAAGTATGAGGTATAGATTCAGGTGCATTTCTTTTTTCAGAGACATGACCAGTTGTCCCAAAACCATTTGTTGACTGTACTCTTTGATGTCCACTGACTTGTTTTTGTACTTTGTGAGAAATCAATTGGCCATACTTGTGTGCATCTGTTCTGGAATCTCTATTCTTTTTCATTGATTTCTATGTCCCTTCTTTCATCAATACCACACTGTCCTGATTGCTAGAGCTTTATACTTAGTCTTAGAATTGGGTAGAGATTCTTCAAACCTTGTTGTTCTTTTTCAAAACTGTTTAGCTATTCTAGTTCCTTTACCTTTCTCTCTACACTTTACAATGAGCTAATCTATAATTAAAATTTTTTTTCTGGTATTTTGATTGATAATGTGTTAAATCTCTAAATAAATTTGGGGAGAATTGACATCCTTACTAGGTTAAGTCTTCTAATCCATGAGCCTGGTGTGTCTTTTAATTTATTTAGGTCTTTTCTGATTTCTTTCATCAGCATTTTGTAGTTTCAAGCATAAAATCTTACATGTGTGTTAGATTTATACCTAAGTGTTCCATTTTTGGAGAGTTTTTGTCAAAGATATTTAAAATAGTTTTTCCTATTGTACATTTCTATTGTATAGAAATATGATTAGTTTTTCTGTGCTGAACTTGCTAATCTCACTATTACCTTCTAGGAATTTCTTTTTTGGTGTGCATTCCTTGGGATTGTCTATATAAGCAATCATATGAATGCAATGAATTCTTGCCTTCACATGCTGCTTTTCAAAATTGTGTTTTTGCCAATATCAAAACAAATTACAAACAGTTTATTTCACATCCCAAACCCTGGCATCATTCAAAACCAGAAAAGTAAGCTGCACAGGGCCTGGCTTCCCTTACACAACAACGTGGCAGAGCTGGGGAGCAGCCACCCCTGTGCATGGGGGCAAATGCCCCCCTACACCCCCTCACCACCCATTCACTAGTCTGCCCTTGCAAACTTCGCCCCAAGCAGTCAAGTCCCAGAGGACGGCGGGGAGCGCGGTGCATCCCAGGGCCAGAGCCATGGGGCCATTTCCCTGTGCTCCAGCTGTCACGGCGATAGCCGAATAGCAGTTGGGCTAGGAGTGACAGGCACAAGGAGCATCTCCATGGCAATCACTTGAGCCAACACTCAGGATCCAAGCAGAAGGGTGGGGTTTTCAGAGAGTGTCAGCTCAGGGAGGTGGTGCCTGAGGCCCAGGTTGGTCCCCCATCCACTGGACCAAGGTAAATCCTCAGAAAAGGGGAAGGGTCAGCACCAAATTGTCTGAGGTCAAGTTTCCACCAGCCGATGAAGCGTTTCCCATATGTGAATCTTTGAGCATGACTGCCGCGGAATGAAGCTGTCCTGTTCCCACGTCAGTGCAGGAGGACGGTGACCATGATGGTGACAAAGGCAGACTGGAACGCATGCTCTGCTGGGGACCTGATACCACACGGTGGATGGTGTTCCCTCAACATCCATGATAGATGCTTTCCGAGAAACCCAGCGGGTCTTCAGAGCACAGGAAGAGGATAAAACGAGAAGCAATTGAAGTCGTCCTGTCTGTACCTCTGTCCCTTGCCCTTCCTTTCCAGGGCACAGGCTCACTCCCAGCTTGGCACCTGTCAGCCTCAGGCCTTCCCAGTCCCTGGAGCAGGTGCTCATGTGGAACTCATGCATGCAGAGAGCAGCTTCAGTCCCCACTGGAGGAGGTGGGGGGCAATGCTCCAGCAGCCGCACTGTGGGCCCATGGGGACACTGGGGGCACGTGGGGCCACCGCCGACACATGTCCTGTCCTATCTGCCCAGCCATCTGTGCTGCAGGCACCCCGGGAGCTAACACGCTTGTTGACACATCCATGGCCCACTGCCTTCCCTTCCCCTCCCCCACTCTAGGGGTCCTGGGGTCCTGGGGTCCTGCCTCAAACAGACCACTGGCCCTTGAATCCTTGACTCAGGGTCTGCTTCTGAGGAGACCACACTAAGATCCCAGCGGGGTGAGATTCTGACTCCACGAATGTCTGCAGGGCCCGGGAAGCCCAGCTGGATGGGACAAGACCCTGGGTGTGCAGGATTGTGTTACATACTGAGGGTGTGCTGTCCGGCACCCCAGCCTCATCCGCTGCTTGTCAGCGGGGCCCCCAATTATTATGGTGATCCAAAATGTCTCCACAATTCTCAAACACTTCTCGGGGCAGACCACCCGTGTTGAGAATTCCTATAGTGGTTGCCTCCAAATTAGGAATGTGGAATCCACAGTCTGGCTGGGTCAACTGTGAGTTCCGGTCCCCACCCCCTGATTTCCATTGGTGTCGCCCTCCCTTTCCCCTCCCCATTTCGGGCAGGAGGGGAGACTCGTTTCCATTTATCCACCCTCACCCACACTGCAATGCTGGGTGGCCTTCTTGAAGGCAAAGGGCACAGTACAGAGGTCATTACCTGCTGGGCTGCTGACTGACTCTCTCTCCCAGATATGTTTCCCCAGGTTCACAGAGATGACCCACCCAGTGTTTTGAAAAACTACATTTGTGGCAGACAGTCTCTCCTCTGCTGTTCTGCCCACCTCTCCCTTGCAGTATATTCAATAAACTTCTATCTCCTTAAAAAAAAAAAAAAAGAAAAAAAAGAAAAACTAAATTTGTGATCAAAGTTTTAAAATTAAGAGACTTATAAAAAATTTCATATCCGAATTTTCTTGAGTAATTGGAAGCTCTGGGAACGTGGATAATATTCACGTTGGCAAAGACCACTCGAGGTGAGTAGTGGCTGCCCCTCCTCCACAGGTAGCCTATGGTCCCCACTTTGCCACACTCCCTACTCCTCTCTGTTGTCCTACACTTGGCCTGTTTCATTCACTTACACTGCTTGTGAGTGTTGGAGTTTATGGCCCTGCCAGACTGTGGACTCTGTAGTGAGACTAAGGCACTCCATTCTCTGAGGCTCAGTTTCCCCATCCTAAAAACAGGAATGCCTGCAGTCCTAACCTTGTAGGGCTGTTGCAAGGACAAAAATGAGATGATGCAGGTAAAGTGCCTGGGACATGAATCCGCAATACAAGTTAGCCAATCTTATGACTGTGATTATCATTGTATCAAGTTATGCAGACAGCATGGTGCAGGGGTCTAGAGGATGGATTCTGGAGCCCAGCTGCCTGGGGTCAAAACCCTGTTTCGCCACTTCATTGCTGTGTGACCTTGAGTGAATTACTAATATCTCTGGTACTCAATTAGCTCATCAGTAAACTGCATGGTAATAATCACAGCGACTTCCCTGGGCTGTGCTAAATGAGTTGATACACCACAAACACCTGGGACTGAGCTGCCCACAGCGAACACATCGCTGAACAACAGCTGCCTAGATATTATCTCTATCACTCCCTATCTAACCCAGTCCTTCATGAACTTCAGGTGTCACTTTGGTTCTGCCTCTTCCAGGAAGCCCACTCTGACCACCACAGGTTCTTGGGCTCCCTCACATAACATGCTACTGGTCAGTGTCCCAGACCCCCCAGTTCAGCTTGTCAGTCGTGTGTCTCTGCGACTGATGCTGGTGGTGGTGATGGTGATGATGGTGATGGTGATGGTGGCGGTGATGATGATGGTGGTGGTGGTGATGATGGTGATGATGGTGATGATGGTGATGTTGATGTTAATGATGGTGATGGTAATGATGATGGTAGTAATGGTGCTGGTGAGGATGATGATGATGATGGTGATGATGATGATGGTGATGGTGATGATGGTGGTGCTGGTGAGGGTGAGGGTGATGATGATGGTGATGATGGTGATGGTGGTGGTGATGATGGTGATGATGGTGATGATGGTGATGGTGATGGTGGTGGTGGTGAGGGTGAGAGTGACAATAATGAAGTATTACTGAGCCCTGATAGGACCAGGAGGTACATTTCATGCTCGTGTATCACCTCGTTAAGCTGACCAAAGGCAGACATAGACTCTGCTGTCATTGCTGCACCCACCAGGCCTCCCCACAGGAGGGAAAGACCAGGGTGCACAGCTGTTTCTAAGCCCCTGCCCATGTACTCAGCTTTTTTTTTTTTTTTTAAGATTTTTTATTTATTTATTTGACAGAGAGAGACATAGCAAGAGCAGGAACACAAGCAGGGGGAGTGGGAGAGGGAGAAGCAGGCCTCCCGCGGAGCAGGGAGCCCAATGTGGGCCTCGATCCCAGGACCCTGGGATCATGACCTGAGCCGAAGGCAGACGCTTAACGACTGAGCCACCCAGGCGCCCTGTACTCAGCTTTTTATACACATTGACCCCCTTGACTCTGCAGGATCGAGGTGTCCATCATCCCCATTTCATAGATCAGCACACTGAGGCTCAGAGGGTGAGGTGACCTGCCTGGGTCACACAGCCAGTGAGTGGCAGAGGGTGGTCATGCACTCAGGTGTGTTCGGTGCTAAAACCCAGATCTGCCCATCTCTCCCCCTGGCATTTCCTCTAGACGTGAGCAGGAAGAAGATTCCAGAAGGCCAGGCTTGCCCCCAGGTGGGCTGTTGGCTCAGAGAAGGCTGTGGTGAGACTGGGAGGTGGCATTTTGGGGTCCCCTCCCCATAAGCTCCATTGGACTCCCCACACATAAGGAGACTGGGCCCCTGCGGAGGACACAGCTCACCTGTACACACTGACAGGATGGCTTCAGGCATGGCTCCATCCAGGAGCTCCTACAGTGTCAGTAAGATGCTGCCTCTCCACCGCTCAGCCCTGCTCTCCCTCTGTGTTGGTGGCATTCTCAGACAGGCTCTTCCAGGTGGGGGCAAACTGGTCACCAGCAGCTCCAGGCTTCCATCCACCAACGTAGCAGCCTCAGCAGAAACCAGAAACCTCCTTCCAGGAGTCCAGCTGAGCCCCAGGAGGAGGTTCATTGGCCAGACCTAGGTCCCATGAGGAACGGATGAGGCCACATGGACTGGGAGTGGGGAGGAGTTTCCACCGCTGGGCCGGGTCTGGGTGTCAGGTGCAAGCTGGGGTGTCTGTGCGCCCGGCACAGCAGCTCTGGGTCCCAGGGAGCAGTCCTGCCAGGGAAGTCGGACTTGGTTGCTGCCTGTGGAGCCTCCAAACCCGCCTCTCTGGTCATCCCCAAGCTTCTAGAGCCCGATTATCCTGGAATCCGTTTCTTTCTCTGCTCAGACCAGCTGCAGCAGTCTCTGGTCTGCCGTGAAGGGCTCGGATACTCTGACAATAAAGCCTCATTTTACAGATGGGGAGACCGAGTCCCAGAGAGGGGAGGTGAATCCCCCGGGTCACCCAGATTCAGGTAGAGGGGGGCCTGCTGCCATCCACGTGCAGCAGGTGTCCTTCCTGCAGGGCGGGCCCAGGCCCTCAGCGAGGCTGCCCGAGGCCCCGGGGACTGAGCCGGGGCCCCTGCCGTGCTGGCCCTGCAGGCAGGAGCCGGGCCCGCGGTCCCCCCGTGGGCTGAGTGTCGCTGTGTCGCGGCCGGTGTTAGTGGATGCTCAGGGCAGGGGCGGGACGCAAAGGTGAGCTCTGACGGGACACTGATTTTCCAGCAGGATGCCGGCTCTGGCCCCAGCACATTTGCCCCTAATGGGTGGGGAAAACAAAACACGGGAGCAGCGCGGCCCGGGCCTGGGGCCATCCTGGGCGCCTGCCTCCCTCCTGCTGTCGGTTCCTCTGAGGCCAGAGACGGACTTTTCCGGGGGTGGCCCAGGGCGGGAGGCTCTGGGTCACATCCCCATGTCTGGGTTTCTCAGTGCCCGAAATCCCCATTTGCCCAGGGGTTCAGGCCGTTTCTACACACAGGCAGAGCTGTCACTGGGTTCTGAAGCCATACTGGAGAGCCACGCCTGGTCCTTCTGTCACCTGGAACTCCCCAGTGTGGCTTTTCTGCTTTGACTCCGCTCACCTCCTCTGTCCCCACCTGGCTGGAGCCAAGTCACCTCTCCCTGGGGCACTGCGATGCCTCGCCCACTGACCTGCCTCCACCACCAGGCCTGCACAGTCCACTGTCCCCGTAGCCGCGACATGACGCATTAAACGTGTACGTCGGTTCTTGTTA
Source organism: Mirounga leonina (assembly GCF_011800145.1). Classification (NCBI taxonomy): domain Eukaryota; kingdom Metazoa; phylum Chordata; class Mammalia; order Carnivora; family Phocidae; genus Mirounga; species Mirounga leonina. Next base: position 19,375 of record NW_023270685.1, read on the forward strand.
CCTCTCGGCTCATCGTCCCCACGGCTCCCCCGCTAACTCAGCGTCAACGCTATAGCCCTGGCCTTGACTGTGGGCTCGTGCCACCTGTTTTCCCTTTGTCCTCCATGTCCACCTCCTCAGCTCCCTGCACACCCCTCCTATGTAGGGGGGAGAACCTCTGTTCCCTATTAATCCTTAAAACATTGCCTGGTTATTTTCCCTCATTACCCTTATGTCATCATAAAATTAACTTTATTGGTTATTAGTGGACCGTACTGAGTTTTGCCTGTTTCTTTTTGGCCATTTAAACCACTGAACCTTAAAGGTATAACGCAATTCCAGGTACATAGCAGGTATTCAGTAAATATTCCCTGAATGAGTATATGAATCAGTGAACATATATTGTGCACAGACAGCCACGTCCATGTACACACACACACACACACACACGTCCTCTGGCCTCCCCTCCTGACAATGGGAACCTTTTCCCAATGACATGACATAGTCCCTGTGAGCTTTATTTTTTTTTAAAGATTTTATTTATTTATTTGACAGAGAGAGACACAGCGAGAGAGGGAACACAAGCAGGGGGAGTGGGAGAGGAAGAAGCAGGCCCGCTGAGCAGGGAGCCCGATGTGGGGCTCGATCCCAGGACCATGGGATCATGACCTGAGCTGAAGGCAGACGCTTAACGACTGAACTACCCAAGCGCCCCTCCCTGTGAGCTTTAAATGGAGCCCCTTGTGGAGCCAGGGTCCGCCCTCCATCCCCTGCTGACACCTGCTGAGTTAGAACAAGATATTTATTTAGACTCTCCCTCCTCTGGGCAGAGCATCGCCAAACCTCTGTGGATTTATGCCCTGTCCTTCTCATTTCTCCACGAGGGGCTGCGGAAGATTCATGGAAGAAATAACAGAACAAAATCCGACTTTCCAAGAGCCTGGGGATGCCATCGGCAGCATCTTCTCAGGAAGGAAGCTTTGGGCGATGGCAGCTGTCACGTGGATAGCGTCACGTGGTCCCCTGGGGAAGCTTTGCCCCCAGCTCCCCTGTCTCCTGAGGCCCCACCTGCCAGTCTGGCCTCCTCCCCGCGGTCTCCTCTGTGGTTCATGGTTCGCAGGATGCGTCTTCTCTGAGCCCCGAGCCCCCCTGGGGGTCTATTTCCACTTACTGTCCTGCCTTCTCCCACATGGTCAGAACGCTGCTCGTGGCCCCCCGAGGCCTACGGTTCTCCTTGGGGTCATTCCTCACCAAAGGCTTCGCTTACCAAGTCACAGCCAGGACTGTGTTGTGTCACAATTCACCATAAAAGCCCAGCTACAACTTTGAACCTTTGTAAATATTTAAAAGTAATGAAATTATACTCCAGGTCTTATAAAGATGGCCATAAATCTACAGTCCATGTTGATTATATGTGGGTCCTCCAATGTAATAAAAACATACACATCATACATTATAAATGCACCTCTCCAGGCCCATAAATTTGATGTAAACCTAACATATGAGCTATAACAGGCATTAAACATTTAATTAACACTAACTTTCCTTGTCTTCTTTGAATTTAGGGTGTCTGTTTTGGAATAATTTGGGTGGCCCAAGACAGTGATAAAAAGCCGACAGGGAAAGGTGGTGAGTTTAGCAAGCGGGGGAGTATAAAACTCATGGGATTGGTGACTTGAAAAAATCACCTGCAGGCTCTTCTTTTCTTCTTCTTGCTGGCATACTCACATGCGAGTGCACCTGAGCGATGAGAGGTGAGTACCAAAGATGAAGGACCTACTGTGGGCTGTGTTCTCACATTTAGCTCTCACATTTGTCTGTGAAGTGCTTTGTCCATGAAGAAAAATGGAGACTGGCATTCTCTTTTAAGTGTTGTAGTCTTTGTATTAAACAGAAGTTGTTTTGATTGCAAAGGATGTAATCCCAATTCACAGTGACGTAAGCCCAAATGGGAAGTTAGAGGCCCAATGATGGGTAAGCCCAGGGGTTTCAGGAGGGGCTGGATCCAGGATCTGTAAAGTATTTGTCTCCATCCCTCATCCCTGATTCTTTGATGTCTACTTCATTCCCTGGAGGGCTCTTTCCTCACAGTGATACAGATGGTCATGGACTCTAGCTTACTATCGCACAAGCTCAGCAACCCCGAGGGAAAGATAATTTTTCTTTTGTGAGAGTTCTAGCAATACCCCCAGGCTGACTCTCACTGGACTAAAGTGAGAACCACTCATGCTGGCTAAAGGTTTGGCTGCTCTGATTGGCCTGGCTTAGGTGGCATGTCCACCATGGAGCAGGGTGTGGGAGTCACCCTCACCCAAACATGTGGACCAAGTGTGTGACTATCTGTTTGGTTTTTAGCAGCAGAAACTGAATCTGGTTAACTGTGGCAATTGGGAATTTACTGGGTGCAAAAAGAAGGATGCTCAGATGGGCGCCTGGGTGGCTCAGTTGGTTAAGCGACTGCCTTTGGCTCAGGTCATGATCCTGGAGTCCCTGGATCGAGTCCCGCATCGGGCTCCCTGCTCAGCGGGGAGCCTGCTTCTCCCTCTGACCCTCCCCCCTCTCATGTGCTCTCTCTCTCTCTCATTCTCTCTGTCTCAAATAAATAAATAAAATCTTAAAAAAAAAAAAAAGAAGGATGCTCAGATGATCAGAGAAAGCTGAGAAATAGAACAGGTGGAAACCGGCAGCGTTCTAGAATGACTCTGCAGCAGAAATTGCCTAAGTGGGTGACCTTGAGACCAATACACAGCCAATGAGCCCAGTGAATATTTATTGGTTCAATGAATGAATAACAAAAAGGAGGGGGCTTAGAAACTGCTCAGACAAAACCACAGATATCCGTCTGTTTTTCCCCAAATACTCTCCCTACCACTTATTCTGGATTATTTTGCAGGATCCAACCCTGGTACTAACTTCCAATTTCCTGATGCCCTTTACTCTCTTGGCTTCCAAGATCCCGATGTCAGGGTTTTCATCCTTCTTCTCTTTCTACCTTTTCTGACTGTCCCCTCCTCCTGGCCCCTAATGTCAACATGTTCCAAGATCCTGTCTCTTGCTCTCCTTTCCCCACCTGTTCTCTGGGGAGCCCTTCTTCGCTTTCATCTTCAAGTGTCACTTCAGGTCTGGTCCCAGCATCTCTATCAAATTCTATTCTTAGATTTCCCCAAATTAAGACTCACATCCCATTTATTAGGCACCTACTGCATGCTGAATCCTTTGTTAAGCACATACAATGTCTCATTTAATCCCCATGACACCTCAGAAAGGATGACAATTCTTGTGTCCATTGTACAGACGGGGAACATGAGGCTTGGAGAGGTAAAGGGCCTCGCCCAAGGTTGATCTTCTGGGTGGTCACAGATCCAGGACTCAGCCCCAGAGCCTGTAACCTTAACCCTGTATAGACTTAATTGCTCTTCACCCATCTTCCTTAATATGACCAAACCATTCCTTTAGATGCCAAGATCCAAATTTGGGAACTTCCCTAATCACCTCACTTGGTCCACCTTGTCCAAGCAAGCACCTAGTCCTAATGTGCCAATCTTTGTGGTCCCCTTCTTTCTAAAATAAATAGATAGATAATTATGTTGTATGACTGTGTTGGTATAAAGATGAATATATGATGAATATATTATGGGATGGGTTATGTTCATTTTTTACTTCATGATTTTTAAAGGGATTAAATTTTTTTTATTAACTTCTAAAAGTCTCATGAGCCCTAGGCACTACTCCTCTTGTACCTAATTGAGAAGTTGGCCCTGCTTTGTTCATCTCTCCACTGGCCTTTGCCAACCACTGACCTCCCACCTGCAGCCCATCCTGAGCACCCTGGCAGGGCAGTCCTTGTGCGGTGGTCACTTGATGTAGGCACCCATCAAGAATCCATCCCTCCTCTGTTTCTGGTGATAGGAACCCAGTTTTCCTTTGGAAACACTCCCATCCCCACTCTCAGGCTGATCCTACTCTGGCTCCAGGGGAGGGCATACAACTGAGCTCTAGCCTAAAGCAGTGCATTCCCCCAGCCTCAGTGATTGATTAAGGAGCTCCTGGAACCTGTTGGAAAAAAGCACTCCCTTTCCTTAAAATTGTTGAGCTGGTATGAGGGAGGCTGGGAGATTCCTATGGCACTACTCAGAATGGGCCTGGGGAGAACAGTCAATGGAGAGGAACCAAGAGGAGGGAGGAGGAGGGGGGAGAGGAGGAAGAACAGGAGGAGGAGGAAGAAGTGAGGAGGAGAGGAGAAGAAGAGAAGAGAGGAGGAGGAGGAAGAGCAGATCTGATGGCATCATTGGACTCCCTGGATCCAGCCATGCCTGAAGTAGTACTATTCTTGGACTCTTCATTTCCTCAAGTCAGAAATTTACCTGTTTTGCTTTGGGTTTCTGTGATTTGTAACTGAATAACCACATACTTTTTAATATACAGCTCCCTAGGCTCTAACTTCCTTTTCATTTAGACCCTGCTCTGATGGCACAGTGTGAGCAGGATCAAGACTTGACTTCCACTCATGGCACTTGGGCTCCTCACAGTCAACTTAAAAGAATCCTCTTTTACCTCTGCTCGAGCTTAAAAAAATCCAAGGAAAAAGAAACGACCCAGATGCCCTTCACGGGTGAATAGTTAAATAAACTCAAGTACATCTACACCACGGATTACGACTCAGCAATAAAATGGAGTGAATTAATGATACGTGCAACAACCCTGATGGATCTCAGGGCATGATGCTGAATGAAAAAGAATCTCAAAAGGTTGTGTTCTGTGTGATTCCATTATATAACATTCTTTTTTTTTTTTTTAAGATTTTATTTATTTATTTGACAGAGAGAGAGAGACAGTGAGAGAGGGAACACAAGCAGGGGGAGAGGGAGAGGGAGAAGCAGGCTTCCCGCGGAGCAGGGAGCTGATGCGGGACTCGATCCCAGGACCCTGGGACCATGATCTGAGCCAAAGGCAGAGGCTTAATGACTGAGCCACTCAGGCACCCCTTCATTATATAACATTCTTGAAATGACAAAACTATAAAGATGGAGAATAGATTAGTGGTTGCCAGGTGGTAGGGATGGTGTGGGGTTGGGAATGGAGAGGGTGTAAGTATTTAGGGGCAGCATAAAGGAGTTCCTTTGTGGTGCAGGGACAGTCCTCTATCATGATGGCTGTGGGGGTTACAGGAACCTATACATGTCATAAAATTGCATAGGACTAGATGCACGTGTTTGTGTGCATATGCTCACATCCACACGCACACACACACGAGTTGCATGTAAATAATGATGGATCTGAATAAGGTCTGAGGTCTAGTTAAAGCACTGTCTCAAGGTCAATTTCCTGGCCCTGATAAGGAATTACAGCTATTTAAGATGTCACCATGGGGGAAGATGGGTGAAGGGTACATAGGACTCTGTAATACTCTTGCAGCTTCCTATGAGTCTACAATTATTTTAGGATTAAAAATTTTTAAATTTCAGCAAAATGTGGTTAATTCCCATTCTTCAAGCATTGCCTTCCCTTTCTGAGATTCTTTTTTTTTTTTTTTTTAAGATTTTATTTACTTATTTGAGAGAGAGAGCACAAGGTGGGGAGAGGCAGAGGGAGAGGGAGAAGCAGGCTCCCTGTGGAGCAAGGAGCCTGATGTGGGGCTCAATCCCAGGACCCTGGGATCATGACCTGAGCCGAAGGCAGATGCTTAACTGACTGAGCTACTCAGGTGGCCCCCCTTTCTGAGATTCTTGTCCCTATTCATGAGTATACACCTCCTGGAAAACCCTCACCGCCCCCTTTCATGCTTTCCTAAAAGAGGACATGTAACGTGCTTTGTGGTTTAAAGTATGGTCTTTGGATAGGGGGACCAACAGTCCTGGTTTGTCTGAGACTCAAGGGGTTTCCAGAATGTGGGATTTTCAGTTTTCAAACTGGGATAGTCCTGGCCAAATGGGGACTAGGAGATTGTCCCAGCTTTGGATTAGTCGGGGTGGACCTGGGTTTAAATCCCAACTCTGCTACTTACGAGCTGTGTGACCTTGGGGAAAATGCTAGACTCTCTGGTCTTTGGTTCTGGCATCTGTAAAGTGGAGATAAAGCAGGACTCCTCTGAATGGGTTTCTCCTGAGGATTCAATGAAATCCCAGACGTGAATGGCTGACACGGGACCTAATGTGTCGCACACACTCATTTAATCAGAAGCCTGTATTGTTGCTTGGCTACCCAAGGGAGTGTCCCCAACAGCCCAGGCTCTGCTGAGCTCCCCAGACGAAGACCCCATACTACACCCCCACCAACAGTTAAAACAATGAACATCTGCACTGGGACTCAATAAAACATAATGATTAACACGACCGATCCCAATGTGCTAAAACATGCAGATACAGCACTTTAAAATACAAGGCTCTCTGGCCCAAAGACTTGACATACAACTTGCACATGACCTAGAGCAGACATCAAACATTTCATTAAGGCTCATTTGTTCGCCTTCTTAGAATTTAGAACAAGGTCGGGCGACACCTGTCACTTTCTGCTGGGTGATCCAGGTCCCCGTAGACATGTCTGGCACCACCTCCTTGATCTGCATTTCTGGAATTTGGCATTTACCGCACTCTCCTCTTGTCAGCCCTGACTATGACCAAGTATTTTCCATCTGCTCGGGACTCAGGGAATTCACCCATTTGATCAATATTTACGGATCAATCACTCTCTGCCAAGCGAGGTTCCTGGCCCCGGGGATAGGACAATGAACAAAACAGATAAAAGTCACTATCCTCATAGAGCTTACAGCCTAATGAGAAGGAAGGAAGGCCAGAAAGGGGGAGGAAGGGAAGTGAGGCTCATACTTATGGACAGCTTGCTCTGTGCGGGACCCCATGTTGAGCAGCCCACACGCTGGTCTGGGAAACTCCACAGGGGTCAGCACTCATGTCCTGGTGTGTTTGAGGTTAAGGTCCTTGTCCCCACCCAGTGAGGTAGTGGTGGAGCCAGAGATGGAGACTTCTGGCTTCAAAGCCTCTCCTAGGTCTGGAATGAATGAATGAATGAATGAAATGCAGTGAATGAATGAGGGAATGCCAGCCCTCTTTCTGAAACCCTGTGCCAGGGACTGTCCTTGTTCCTGGTCCAGCACCTGCCTGGATCATGTTGGATTTGTAACCGTTCTCACGGAGGGATCCCGTTTCAATCTCCTCTGCTCGGGCCCCTCTCTCAGCCCCCACCTCTCTCAGAGCAAAAGCCAGAGTCCTTGCCACAGCCTCTATGGCTCTCTGTGATCTACCCCGTCCCCACCCTCATCTCCCCTACTGTCCCCTCACTCACTCTGTCCCAGTCGCACTGGCCTCCCTGCTGCTCCTCGAACCCACCAGCTACATTCCTGCCCCAGGGACTTGGCACTTGCTGTTCCCTCTGTCTGAAGACTTTCTCCCAGATACTCACATAGCTCCCTCCCTCACCTCCCTTAGGTCTTTGCTCAAGTGTCACTTTCTCCGTGAAGTTTACTCTGACCCTCCTTGTTTGCAAATGCAGTCTCACTCCCCCTCTGTCTTCATTTTTCTCAGAGGGCTTATCATCACTTGCGACCTTTTCTGTCTTTACCTTGTTTGCTGTTTTTCTACCCACCCCCTCCACCGTTCCTAACTAGAATGTAGCTTCCCTTAGGCAGGGGCCATAAGACATGTCTGTCTTGTTTATTGCTGCATCCCCAGGGCCTAGAATGTGGCTGGCATGCTAGAGCTGTTTACAGAGGTTTGCAGATTGAATGGATATGAAGAGGATAAACAGCAGTGACATTAGCCTGGCTGGCGGGGAGTCACATTTTGAGCTGAGACATGAAAGTTAAAAGAGAACCAACAGGAAAAGATGTGGGAAACAGCAAGTGCAAAGGGCCCGGGGCAGGAACGAGTTTGGTGAGTTGGAGGAACCGTGAGGAGGTCAGGGTGGCTGCAATGGACGGAGCTAGGGAGAGAGTGAGGGCAAATGGGTCTGAGAGGTGATCGGACCATGAAGAGCCCTGGAGCCCATGACAGAAGCTTTAGAAGAGCAATGCGGAGCCATTGAAGGTTTTGGAGCAGGGGTGACATGTTTTGATTTACATTTCTAAAGCAGAAGAAAACAAAGCAGGACCAAGGTGTGCCTCATCAGATGGGGTGGCCGGGGAGGGCCTTACCGACAAGGTGACGTTTGAGTGAAAATTGAAAGAGGGGAGTCAGGTGGCTGTCTCGGGGGAAGAGAATTTCTGGGAGGGGGGAAAGGAGGTGCAAATGCCCTGAGGTTAAATGTTGCCTGGGGCGCTTGGGTGGGACCAGAGCCTTGAGGGTCATTTTGAGAATGTTGGCCTTTTTTCAGAGTGAGGTTGAGCCACTGCAGAGTTTGAGCAGGGGGTAGGGACCTGATCTGACTTGGACTCTGACAGGTGACGCTCCCTACTGTGTGTGGCAAACGGGCCGTGCACCCTCCCGCCCTCACGGAGCTCATGATCCAGGCCGGGGTGGTGGGGGCCTGACACTGGATAAATGCACATGAGCTATTTTTCAGGTGTGGTGTATGTCCCATATATCTCTCTTCTCTCATCCCACTCAGATTCCACGCCCTCCAGGAAGCCGCTGGCTCTCCTTGTCTAGAGCCACCGGACTGGGCAGGACCCGTGTGATCCACGGAAAGCGGGACCCTGAGCCGGATCCTGAGGCTCCCATGGTCCCCGAGCCGGGGCCGTCCTGGGGGTGGACAAGGGGACACAGCACAGCCCTGCCCCACCTGGAGGAGCCCCTCAGCATGCCTGCTCCCCAGATTCGGAGGACACAGCCTCCCGGAAGCAGCCCCCCTTCCACGGCCTGCCTGGTCTCCCCACTTAGGGGTCCCGAAGGCAAACCATGGGCTCCATTAATTGGGATTCTTCCGGTTGCAAGTGACAGAAACTCAGTTCAAAGAGACTTAAGTGAGAAAGCAAATGTATCAGGTCACGTAGGTAAAAGTCAGGTGTACCGGGCGGCCGCCCCGGCTGGATCCAGGGACTCCAACCCTCTGGTCATGATGCGGCCCCTCTCCCGCCCTGGGCTCGGCTTTCCTCTGGGTTGGCTTCACTCTCGGGCACGTCGTCTCCCGGCGGTGACCAAGACGCCGCCCTGGGCACCGAGCCTCTCCCCGCCGGACCCGGCCCGAGCCGCGGGGCAGCCTCTCATTGGCCCACTTGGGGTCACATGACCACCCCGTAGCCAATCAGCGCGTCCTAGAGGCTGGCCGGCCGGCTCGTCCCCGCCTGGTCGCACGTCCACCCCTGGTGCTGGGGGATGGGGCGGGCACCGCTCGGTCCACACGGTGGCTCCGTGTGACGGAGGCGTGTCCCCGGGGGGAAGCCAAGTGGACAGGGGTGGACACCCAGAGGCAGAAGTCACGGACGCTCCTGTGGCTCCTTGTCCCAGAGCGGGAGAGCGAGTCTGAGAGGTGGCCCGGGCCCCAGCCGAGGCCACGGAGCTCCAAACGGCCGGAGAGGTTTTCGGTGCGGGGCTTCCCACGCAGCTCCCGAGCGAGTGGGGTCTCCAACGTTTCCCGCGTAAAACACCCGTCAAGTCTGCACGAGGCACGGGCTCATGGGCGGAGGCCTCGCTCCAGAACGGCAGCCCCTGTCTTCCTGGGGCAAGCCTCATTTGTGCACCCCGAAAAGCAACCTGTGACGTATGAGCAACCCCAGGAAGCCCTTCTGTCCATCCCCGCATCGTCCCAGGGGCTGCTGACACCCCCACAGCGCCGCAGCCCCCCAGCTCCCCAGCTCGGACCCCGCAAAGGAGCAGCATCGACTGCAGGCAAACTCATCCATCAGGCTGCTTTCCTCCTCCCGGACTGAGAGGCCCTGCAGCGACACAGCAGGGGGAGGAGAGGCCGGGGGTGGGAGGGGTGTGGGGAGGAGGGAGGCGTGTGGGAGGAAGAGGGGGGAGGCTGCCAGGAGGACATCTGCTTCCCTTAGAGCTAGCTGTATGGGGGCCCCGTGATGGGGATTCCATCA
>NW_023270686.1:0-9556 GCF_011800145.1 Mirounga leonina
GTCTTTGGAATCGGGACAATGCTGGCATTCTAGGGTGACGTGGGAAGTGTTCCCTCCTCTTGTACTTTTTTCAGACTTTCAGAAGGATTGGTATTATGTCTTCTTTAAACGTGTGGGCCAAATCACCAGGGAAAGCATCAGGTTCTGGACTTTTCATTCTTGGGAAGTTCTCATGACTGCTTCAGTCTATTTACTTATTAGAGGTCTGCTCAGGGTTTCCATTTCTTCTGGAGTCACTTTGGTAGTTTGTGTGCTTCTCAGAATGATCTGCTTCATCTCAGGGAGCCAATTGGTTGGTATAAAGTGGTTCCATTTTTGTCTCTTTGTCAATTTTGGTAAATCTGCAAAAGAAAGAACTGTTGTTTTCACTGATTTTTCTCACATGCTCTTCTCTTCCATTTATCTCTGCCCTAATCTTCATAGTTTCCTTTGCTCTACTAACTTTGATCTTCTCCTTCGACTGAACCAGAGGAACATTCTAACTGTTCCAGATGCCAGCCAGCCAGAGGGCCATTGTCTAGGTCTGGGTTGTTGGGTAGAGAAGCAATACAGACTGGAGTGGATCAGGCTACCTGGGCAATTTCTACCTCACCTGGCATTCCAGGTCACCCCCAGACCATCATTTCAGGCTGAAGCTCTCCTCCTGCCAGGCATGATGCCCAGCAACAGACTGACCTGACTTCCCATGAACCACTCACGACCTTAGGGGCCTTCTGTGCTCTAGGAACAAGCAGACTAGCTGAATTTTGCCAAGGAGCACTGCCCATGAGCAGAAAACCTGCATAGCTCAGGGCACTGTCTTCTGTGTGCTTCCTTCACACCTTCCCATGTGTGGGTCACAGCCACCTGTGCCCACGGACACCCTAGAGCACCCATTCACCCAGGGTGTCGGATCAATGCAAAGTCAGCCCTTCAATTCTGCCACCGCACCCCCAACACAACACCCAAGACCAAAAGGAGCGCTCACTCCAAGTCCTGGGACCAGCTCAGATGCAGCCCCTACCTGCGCAGCAGGGACATCGCCTACCCGCTCTGCATGCTCCTCCAGCCCGATGTAGATGTGGAGGACATTAGTGTGGGTTTTGTCCCAGGATCCCTGATGGCCAGGAAAAGGAGGTGACTGTCCCACCCTTTCTCCCTGACAGACATCCCTTCCTGGAGCCTGGATCCCCACTCCACAGCCACAAGGGGCCAAGAAGACTCAGTCTCTAGAAGCTTCTGGGCTAGATGCTGACCGGGGTTGCCTTACACAGTCTGGTGTTTCTGCTGGCCTTGCCGTTCCTCAAGTTCCGGAGTTGACCTCCCAGTCGTCGCTGCAGACCTCAGGCATCATCTCAGCCTCTGTCAGCACCTCCCCCTCCTCAGCCTCCATCACATCTGTGGCAGCCTCGGACTCACACGAGCGCCGTGTCTCGGGGTCTGCAACCACGGCTCCTCGCTGCTGCTCTCCATGCAGCTGGTGGGCGCTGCTGCCTCAACCCCATCAGCCTGGACATGAAGATCGGCACCATGTACAAGAGCATCCTGCTGAACTGGGCACGTGGGGCGTCCCTTTGGTCTCCTGACTCAGACGTCTCTGAGTACTGACCTCACTGAAACAGCTAGCTACTCTGACGAAGCCACCTCTGGACCTTCCAGGCAGCATGCCCAGGCCTGGAAGGACGCAGACGACCACCACGGCCCCACTCTACACAGGAGGAAACTGCGGCAGCCTCCTCACCTCTGGCTGGTGCTTGCTTGGTGATCCCCATGCTTGGGTGGGGACAATAACATGCCCACCAAGCTCCTTCTAAATCTACGATGCTGTGGCTCTGGTAAGACTGCCCGGATTGTGTCCCCTGAACCCCCCAACCCGCAGTGTCCCCTGACTCCTTGCCCAATATCCAGAGAGCCCTGCGTGATCTGGTCTAGACATGCTCCCCAGTGTGCACCCCTCAGCCCACTCCAGCCTCTGTAGGGCCTTCGTCCCCCAGGGAGCCCGGCAAGAATTTGCCCCTCAGAACCCCTGCCGTCCCTCCCTATGACCCCCATCCAGGGTGGCCTCACCTCCAAGCCTGGGCTCAAAGGCTACTTCCTCCGGCTCCTCTGTAAGCTCAGGCTTTGGGTCAGATTGAGCTGGGTTCAAACCCACAGCAGGGCCATGTCACAGCCCTGTGACTGGCAAGCTCCTGTGGGAACTCCTGGGACCTCAGTTTTCTACTTTGGAGATGGGGTCAGTGACTCTCACCTCAGGAGGATGGGTTGGGGTTTAAAGCAGGGAGATGAAGGTGTTTGAGTGCCGGATTTTGGGGAGAGGGGCTGCTGCCAGGAAGACAGGGGGAGGGGATGTAGAGGAGGCAAAGGCGGCCTGACCTCCTCCCTGCCCACACGTGTCCCCATCACCCTCCCCTGACCCCCCCGCCATGCACTGAGATGAACACTGAAGTGGAACGTGGGGGCCAGGACAGCAGCGGGGGTATATTTCATTTCTCTCTAGTCCCCAGGTCTCCATGTCCACTCAGTCCAGCGGCCCTGCCTGGCGGGACTGGGGCTGGCCCCCGGCCTAAGAGGACGTGAGGGTCACTGAGCAGGCAGTGGAGATCAGGACACGGAGGACCAAGGCCACAGCCAGCCCCTCGGGGTTGCGCAGGCCTGCTGGCAGGTTGGGTCCCACGCAGGCGCCGTCTGCTGGGCCGTGTGCGCCTGCGCAAGATCCACCTGCCTCCGACCCACCATTGGTGGGAGGGCCCCACCCACCCAGAGTGCACCTGCGCCACGTCCACCCAAAAGGTGGGAGCCGACCGGCCACGCCGAGCCACGCTAATGAAGTTCCTCCTCCAAGCCCTCATGGGACAGTCGGCAAACTGAGGGCAGGAGAGGCAGGGACTGGCCTGGGACCCACCAGCTGAGCAGAGGCTAGAGGAACAGGGAGGGTTCCAGCTTCCGAGGCCAAGCTTCACCTCGCATGGGGTTTCCTTTGGGAACGAGGACCCCTATGATCCGGGGGACCCCTGCCCACACTCCCATGTGGGGCCCTTTCCTCTGGTCACCCTCGCGCGGGCACACGTACACACAAGGCTCTGCGTGCGCGCGCGCGCACACACACACACACACACACACAAACTCCCCAGGGGCGTCCAAGGGGGCGTGGACCCTGGAGGGGACAAGGGGGAAAGAAGGAGGAGGTTGGAGGCAGCTGGGCCGTGGGCTGTGGGCATTGTCTCCTGGGAACATGCCCGGGGCCGTAGCATGGGGCTCAGGGGAGACATGCCAGGCTGATGGCCAGGGCGTCCCCAAGATGCCCAAGGGCTGTCACAGGCACCCACATTCTAGAGACAGCCCCCTTCCTACTCAGTTCACTTGGCTGGAGATGCTGCAATCCTGCTGTATCCCGATGTCCCCAGGATGTGGTCTCAGCAAAGCCGACAGTGAGAGCCGTTGCCTACACTGCAGACCTGGGGTCAGGTCCCACCCCTGACACCTCTGGCCATTTGCCTGGAGGGGCCCAAAGGGAACACAGGGAGGCCCAGAGCCAGCCAGGCCAGCCAGACACCGCTGTGATCCGACCGTGCAGCCCAGCACCCCTCCTGTGTGTGTGTGTGTGTGTGTGTGCAGAGGTCTCAGGCAGGGTAGCCCACCCTGAGCAGGAGCAGGGTGATGAGGGGCCAGATGCCTGGTGGGTAGATCATGTTGACACCCCGGGTCAAGGCTGGCTGGGTGGGACGGGGTGTGCTGGGGCGGCCTCCTTCTCCCCAGGGTTGATCCGGAGCCCTGTCGATACATGTCACTGCACCCCGGGCGCAGGGCTGTGCCCGCACGGGGCTGTGTCTGATCTGGGGGCAGCAGTGGGGCTGGGCAGGAGGACGGTGAGGACGGCCGGGCAGGGCTGTGATGCCTCCGGGCCGGGCGCTGCTCACTGTCTTCGCAGAGCCCCATGGAAGAAATTGGGGACAAGCTGGTCAACAGGAGCCTCACTCGACGGCTCCCCGGCGTGGGGCACGTGCACCAGGCAGTTGGTAAGGGCTGGTGCGGGCTCAGGGGGAGTGTGGGGACGAGGGCGCTCCAGGACCGGGCTCGGGGAGGGCCGGGAGGGTCTCCTGCCCCGACGCCATCCGGGACACTGACGACCCGGGGTGCCACGACGGCTGTGCCCCTTACGTGGCCATGATCTCAACCCAAGGGGTCTGGGCTGCTCCCTTCACAGACCCACACACACAGACACACACGCCAAACACACACACACACACAGTCCTTCAAACACACACACACACACACACCTGGTCCTTCACACACAGACACACACACCCGGTCCAGCCCCAGCCTTGGCCAGGTACAAAATCACCCTTCACATACGTGGAAGATGATCTGAACCAATTTGGATATTCTGTTGCACTTCAGGACACGGACAGGAATAGTTTTGCAGTTTGTGTGTTGTGAATTGTCCCTCCTTTATCCAAAGATCAGCCCCACCGTGAACCTGAGTGGGCCCTGCCGCTGGGGGCGAGCCAGAGGCTGTGGGCGGTCCGTGCTGACAGCCTGAGGAAGCTGGTGGAGCCGGGCCAGGCCCTCTCCTGTGGCCCCTCTCCCGGAGCACCTCCCAGAGGAACGCCTCCCCAGCCCTTCCCACACCTGCTGCTCACCAAGGTGAGCAGGGCCCCCCGTCCCGCCCGGAGGCTCCCCCTCACCTGCGGGCTGTGTGTCTCGGGCCTGGCACGTCCCCTCTCCGAACCTCAGGTGTCTCCTGGGGACCCTGCATGCCACGAGGCCAGGCCCCACACACGGGGTTGCCGTCGGGCCTGTTGGGACCGCTCCCCGACCCTGTGGCCGGCCCACGGGGAGGGTGGCCTGGGGCTGAGGCGGTTCCTCTCCACCATGAAGGAGCTCTCTGCCCCAAGCCTCGGTGTCCTGTGTCCGGGGCAAAGCCGCATTCCTGGCTGTGAGGAGGTTTCAGATTCCATCTGGGGCTCCCATCCTGGGTGGAGCCAGAGCAGGGATCCCTGGGGGCTGGCAGAGGGGCCCCAGAGCCACTCAGACATCTGAAAGGTGCTGGCTGGGCTTCATCGACTCCACACATGGACAGGAAGCCCCTTCTAGACATTTTCCATAATTCAGGGAACAGGGCAGACAAATGTCCCTGCCCCGCGGGCCTCTTTCTAGGTGGGGGTCCGCCGCTAAGCCTAGACGACAAAGCAGAGATGGGCACACGACACTCCGTGGGACGCCCTGCCGGCCTCCTCTAGATACGGATCCCTCTGCTCTCATTGTCCAAAGGATGACGGGCCCTAGGACGAAGAAGAGCCCTTGTCTCCGAGGTGGTGAGGGAATGCGGGGGACCGGTCAGGTGCGGAGCCATGGGTCTCGTGCACATCTGCCGCAGGGCTGGGTCATGGTACAGGAGCTGTGGGCAGGTCGTCTGTGCACACCTGGCCATGACACACCTGGCTGGCCCTCTCGGTGGGGAGGCCTGCGTGCCTGGTGCACCTGTCCCCCACCTACCCCTGGAGGAGCAGCCACGTTCAAGCCTTTCCATGTCCGACCCTCAGGGACAGTTGGGAACCTGGGTCAAGAGAGGCAGGGACTGGCCCAGGACAACTGAGGGGTGCAGAGTCCAAGGAGCTGCTCTCCAGTCCTAGGCCAGTCCCAACCCTCCCATGAGGTTTGCTTTGGGGGTGAGAGCCACTCAGATCCTCGGGAAGAGCTACCCACCCCGTTCCATGTGGGGACATGACCTTGGCATCCCCAGGCACGTAGAGGCACGTGCAGCTGCACACACCCCCCCACACACACACACACACCCACACCACTCTGACTGCCCAGCTGGGGGTCAGAAGGGGAGGACACCCTGGGAGCGAGGTGGGTGACAGGGGGGAAAGAAGAAACAGGTTGCAGACAGCTGGGCCATGGGGCAGGGCATCAGGACTCCTGGCAAGGACGCAGATCCATAGCATGGGGAGGGGAGACAGGCCAGGCTGAGGGTCAGGGGTCCCCAAGGGACCCCGAAGGGTTGCCAGGGCACTGGGAGAGCACAGGGTCTGGGTTCCGGTGTCCATCACCAGCCTGGGCACTTGGAAGCAGGAAGAGATACCCACCCCCAAGTCCAGAGGGGCTACAGCACAAAGGCCTCAGCTTACTCTTCTGTCACTTGGGCTTAGAGATGCAGTGTCCCTAGGGTCCCACAGGCTTGTGGAAGAGCCTTTGGCCTTGAATCTCCATCCCCGACCCACTGTGCTCCCAGTCCTGGGAAAATGCTTTGTACTCCCTCAAGGTCCTTCTGAGCAGGGGACAGACTGGGGGCTTGGGGGGCTGAGGACCTTGGTACGCAGAACGTGGCAGAGCACTGGACCACTGGTCTGGGGACCAAGGTCAAGACCCTCCTTGTTGCAGCCTCAGGGTCCCCATTTGGAAGAGGTTCCAGAATCACTGCTCTGGTCCGGCTGAGGAGGCCTTAGGAAGGAAAGGAGCACCGGGACAGGAGAGGGAAACACGGACAAGGGAGGCTTCTGACGTTTCTCACATCACCCCTGGAGTCCACAGATCCTGCTCCTGTGAGAGACACAGAGACAGAGACAGAAAGAGATAAGGAGACAGAGAATGAACACACGACAGAGGGAACCAGAAGAAGTCACAGACTTTCCTCCATCAGCTTGGAAATGACATCCCAGCATTTTGCCCCATTCTCTTCCTGAGAGCGCAGTCACACAGGCCATCCACCCCGGAGGGGAGGGGATTCCACAGGGATGTGTGAGCAAGATGTGGGAATGCCTGGGAACCACTGTGGGGACTCCCCAGCACATGGGCGCAGACGAGGCCCCGGGGCCTGAGCCTAAACCTAATGGGAGCCCCTGGAAGTGTGCGTCACCAGGGGACAAGGTCGGAATCCGTTCATTGCAACCTTCCCACAGGGGCTGGGAACAGGCAAGAAGGGGGTGGCTTTGCCCAGACCCCAGAGCAGACCCAGGCCCCTCTGAGCTGTGCTCCATGTCCCGCCCAGCCCCTGGCTCATCCTTGCATTGCCAAGTGTGCCCCAGCCTCCTGTGATAGCAAGTACGGAATGTATGTAGAGGTCCTACCCCTGATGGCGTCCCTAGGAGTAGAAGCCAGAACACCCCACTGTGCAGATGGGGAGCCTGGGGAGGCCCTGAGAGGCACAGGGTCTGTCCAGGGTCACAGCCCTGGGCACGCACAGGAGCCCAGTCTGAAGCCAGCTCTGTGTCCTCACAGCGGGGACACCGGCTGCACCCAGGCCTTGGGAAGGCTGTGGGTGGGCTGTGAGGGAGTCACTGTATGGATGGGGCATGGGGGGAGGGGGCCCTCGGGGGTGGGGGTCTTGTGTGAGGAGGAAGTTGGGTAAGGGGACCCCAGGCAGTGGTGACCTCACTTCCCTGACAACAGAGTCCAACAGAATTTGGAACCCAGGTAACAAGGCACCCACATTCCAGAGACAGCCCCCTGCCCAGCTCATTTAGTTGGAGATCATCCAACCATGAACATGTGGGCTTGTTGCCTCCCTAAGTCTGGATGCTGCAGGCTGAAGAAAGCCCGCCCTGCAAACGCTGGCCCCCGCTGGGGATGTCCGATCAGGGCTCCCCACCGCCTCTGGCTGTTTGCCCGGAAGGCCCGAAAGGTGACACCAGCAGGCCCAGAGCCGGCCACCCAGCCCCACAGGGTCTAATCCACCTGTGCAGCCCCAGGTCCCCTCCCCTCCGTGCGTGTGTGTGTGTGTGTGTGTGTGTGTGTGTGTGTGTGTGAAGAGGGGTCATGTGGGGTGGGCCAACGCCATTCAAGAGCAGGCTGATGAGGGGTCAGATAACCCATGGGCAGGTCATGTTCAAGGTCCAGGCTGGCTGGGTGGGATGGGGTGTGGGGGGCTGTGAGCTTCTGCCCAGGGTTTGTCTCGATCGCCCTGCAGGGATGGGTCATTGTCCCGCGTGCAGGGCTGTACACCCACAGGTGTGTGTCTGATCTGGGAGCAGCAGGGCGACTGGGCAGGGGACAGGGAGGTTGGCCGGGCAGGACTGGGATGCCTCCGGGCCGGCTACCCGTCCCTGTCTTTGCAGACCTCCGATGAGATCGGCACGAGGCTGGCGGACACCCACTCCATGTCCGGGATCCGGAGCGTGACCCCACAGGACTCCCCTGGAGCAGGTGCTGGGGATTGCGGGGAGAGGCCTCCGACACCACCCAGACCACTGTCCCTGGTGGTCATTGACTGCATTGTGCTCCAGGAGCCGGAGCCCACGGAGGCCGAGCCTGAGGCTGAGAAGCCCGGGGCTGGGTGCCCGTGGGTGTGTGTGGAAGGGTGGGGGCTGGCCCCACAGGGAGGAGCCCCCAGAGCCTGGTGTGGGGCCTGGAGCAATGACTGGGCTCAGAGCGCCCAGCGGGTGGACTGCGGTCGGGGAGACGCCCCGGGGAGGGCTCCTTCCTGGCTGCGGCTTCTCTGGGAGGCCCTGGGCTGGGTTCTGTCTCCACGGAGAGCAGGCTCGGGGTGAGCTTTTCTCCTCTCACAGCTGCTCCACCACCTGAGGAGCTAGAGCCGGCTCCAACTCCACCGGCAGCTCTGGACGGAGGGGTGGTGGCTGCGACTTCAGCAGGAGACCAGGAGCCGGCAGGTGACCCAGCACCCGCCCACGGAGAGCCTGACGGGGGCCAGGAAGGGCCTGCTGGACAACCTGCCTCCGGAGAGCCTGCCCCTGGGCCTGCCCCTGTTCCTGCCAGAGCCGCCGCCCCTGCGCCTGCCCCGAACTGTGGCCCTGCTCCTGCGCCCGACCCAGCTCCTGCCCTGGATCCTGACCCATCCCTACCCCTGCCAGTGCCCCGGTTCTTGCCCCTGACCCAGATACTGCCCCGGGTCCTGTACGTGCCAATGCGGCAGACCCTGTCCCTCCCCTTGCACCTGCCCCCTCCCTTTCCCCGGCTTGTGCTCCTGTTCCGGCCCCTGCCCCAACTCCTGCCCCTGCCCCTGCCCCTTCCCCTGCCCCTGCTAGAGCCAATGTCCCTTCTCCTGACCCACCTCCTGCCCCTGCACCTGCCCCTTCCCCAGCACCTGCCTGTGCACCTGTTCTTGCCCCTGACCCAGCTCCTGACCCTGCACCAGCCCCTTCCCTTACCTGTGCACCTGTTCTTGCCCCTGATCCGGATCCTGACCCTGACCCAGCTCCTGCCCTGGATCCTGCCCCTTCCCTTGCCCCTGCCTGTGCTCCTATTCTTGCCCCTGACCCGGGTTCTGCCCCTGCCCCTGCCTGTGGTCCTGTTCCTGTCCCTGACCCACCTCCTGCCCCTGCACCTGCCCCTTCCCCTACCTGTGTTCCTGTTCTTGACCTTGACTCAGCTTCTGCCCCTGCAACTGTCCCTTCCCCAGCCCCTCCCTGTGCTCCTATCCTTGCCTCTGACCCAGCTCCTTCCCCTTTCACTACCCGTTTCCCTGCCCCTGCGTGTGCGCCCATTCCTGCCCCTGACCCACCCCCTGCCCCTGCACCTGTCCCTTCCTCTGCCTGTGTCCCTGTTCCGGCCCCTGCCAGAGCTGATGCCCGTTCCCCTGCCTGCGTCCCTGTTCCTGCCCCTGCCCCTGCCAGAGCCG